>NC_135818.1:34986081-35286081 GCF_964213995.1 Mustelus asterias
GGGTGGGGAGAGACGGGTGGGGAGAGGGGAGAGGAGAGGGGAGAGAGGGGTGGGGAGAGAGGGGTGGGGAGAGAGGGGTGGGGAGAGGGAGAGAGGGGTGGGGAGAGAGGGGTGGGGAGAGGGGAGAGAGGGGTGGGGAGAGAGGGGTGGGGAGAGGGGAGAGAGGGGTGGGGAGAGGGGAGAGAGGGGTGGGGAGAGGGGAGAGAGGGGAGGGGAGGTGGGGAGAGAGGGGAGGGGAGGTGGGGAGAGGGGGAAGTGGGGGGAGGGAAGGGGAAGTGGGGGGAGGGAGGGGGAAGTGGGGGAGGGAGGGGGAAGTGGGGGGAGGGAGGGGGAAGTGGGGGGAGGGAGGGGGAAGTGGGGGGAAGGAGGGGGAGGGAGGGGGAAGTGGGGGGAGGGAGGGGGAAGTGGGGGGAGGGAGGGGGAAGTGGGGGGAGGAGGGGGGAGGGGGAAGTGGGGGGAGGGAGGGGGGAGGGGGAAGTGGGGGGAGGGAGGGGGAAGTGGGGGGAGGGAGGGGGAAGTGGGGGGAGGGAGGGAGGGGGAGGGAGGGGGAAGTGGGGGGAGGGAGGGAGGGGGAGGGAGGGGGAAGTGGGGGGGGGGAGGGAGGGAGGGGGAGGGAGGGGGACGTGGGGGGGGGAGGGAGGGAGGGGGAGGGAGGGGGAAGTGGGGGAGGGAGGGGGAAGTGGGGGAGTGGAGGGAGGAAAGAGGGGAATCGGGGGGTGGGGAGAGGGGAGAGAGGGGAGAGGGGGAGGGGGGTGGAGAGAGGGGGAGGGGGGTGGAAAGAGGGGGAGGGGGGTGGAGAGAGGGGGGGAGGGAGGGGGGTGAGAGAGGGGGAGAGGGGTGGGGAGAGGGGGAAGGGAGGTGGGGAGAGGGGGAAGTGGGGGGAGAGGGGGAATTGGGGGGAGAGGGGGAAGTGGGGGGAGAAGGGGAAGTGGGGAGAGAGGGGGAAGTGGGGGGAGGGGAGAGAGGGGGAATCGGGGGAAGTGGGGGGAGGGGGAATCGGGGGAGGTGGGGAGAGGGGGAAGTGGGGGGAGAGGGGGAAGTGGGGGGAGAGGGGGAATTGGGGGGAGAGGGGAGTGGGGGAGAGGGGGAATTGGGGGGAGAGGGGGAAGTGGGGGGAGAGGGGGAAGTGGGGGAGGGGAGAGAGGGGGAATCGGGGGAAGTGGGGGGAGGGGGAATCGGGGGAAGTGGGGGGAGGGGGAATCGGGGGAAGTGGGGGGAGGGGGAATCGGGGGAAGTGGGGGGAGGGGGAATCGGGGGAAGTGGGGGGAGGGGGAATCGGGGGAAGTGGGGGGAGGGGGAATCGGGGGGAGGGGAATCGGGGGAAGTGTGGGGAGGGGGAATCGGGGGAAGTGGGGGGAGGGGGAATCGGGGGAATCGGGGGGAGGGGGAATCGGGGGGAGGGGGAATCGGGGGGAGGGGGAATCGGGAGGGGAGGGGGAATCGGGAGGGGAGGGGGAATCGGGAGGGGAGGGGGAATCGGGAGGGGAGGGGGAATCGGGAGGGGAGGGGGGAATCGGGAGGGGAGGGGGAATCGGGAGGGGAGGGGGAATCGGGGGGGAGGGGGAATCGGGGGGGAGGGGGAATCGGGGGAGGGGGAGGGGGAATCGGGGGAGGGGGAGCGGGAATCGGGGGAGGGGGAGCGGGAATCGGGGGAGGGGGAGGGGGAATCGGGGGAGGGGGAGGGGGAATCGGGGGAGGGGGAATCGGGAGGGGAGGGGGGAATCGGGGGGGAGGGGGAATCGGGGGGGAGGGGGAATCGGGGGAGGGGGAAGGGGGAATCGGGGGAGGGGGAGAGGGAATCGGGGAAGGGGGAGTGGGAATCGGGGGAGGGGGAGCGGGAATCGGGGGAGGGGGAGGGGGAATCGGGGGAGGGGGAGGGGGAATCGGGGGAGGGGGAATCGGGGGAGGGGGAATCGGGGGAGGGGGGATCGGGGGGAGGGTGAATCGGGGGGGAGAGGGAATCGGGGGGGAGAGGGAATCGGGGGGAGGGGGGATCGGGGGGAGGGGGATCGGGGGGAGGGGGAATCGGGGGGAGGGGGAATCGGGGGGAGGGGGAATCGGGGGAGGGGGAATCCGGGGGAGGGGGAATCGGGGGGAGGGGGAATCGGGGGGAGGGGGAATCCGGGGATCGGGGGGAGGGGGGATCGGGGGAGGGGGGATCGGGGGAATCGGGGAAGGGGGAATCTGGGGAAGGGGGAATCGGGGGGAGGGGGAATCGGGGGGAGGGGGGATCCGGGGAAGGGGGATCGGGGGAGGGGGGATCGGGGGAATCCGGGGAAGGGGGAATCCGGGGAAGGGGGAATCGGGGGGAGGGGGAATCGGGGGGATGGGGAATCGGGGGGAGGGGGAATCGGGGGAGGGGAGGGGAGGGGGGATCTGGGGAAGGGGGATCGGGGGGAAGGGGGATCGGGGGGAGGGGGAATCGGGGGAGGGGGGATCGGGGGGGGAGGGGGATCGGGGGAGGGGGGATCGGGGGGAGGGGGATCGAGGGAGGGGGGATCGGGGGGAGGGGGATCGGGGGGAGGGGAGGGAGGGGGAATCGGGGGGAGGGAGGGGGAATCGGGGGGAGGGAGGGGGAGGGAGGGGGAATTGGGGGGAGGGGGTGAGGGGGAATCGGGGGGAGGGGGAATCGGGGGAGGGGGAATCGGGGGGAGGGGGAATCGGGGGAGGGGGGAGGGGGAATCGGAGGAGGGGGGAGGGGGAATCGGGGGAGGGGGAGGGGGAATCAGGGGAGGGAGGAGGGGGAATCGGGGGAGGGGAATCGTGGGGAGGGGGGAGGGGGAATCGGGGGGAGGGGGAATCGTGGGGGGAGGGGGAATCGGGGGGGAGGGGGAATCGGGGGGGAGGGGGAATCGGGGGGGAGGGGGAATCGGGGGGAGAGGGTGAGGGGGAATCGGGGTGATGGGGTGAGGTGGGGGAAGCAGGGAGGGGAGGGTGGGGGAAGCGTGGAGTGGAGGGGCGGGTGGGGAAGCGGGGAGGGGAGGGTGGGGGAAGCGGGGAGGGGAGGGTGGGGAAGCGGGGAGGGGAGGGTGGGGGAAGCGGGGAGGGGAGGGTGGGGGAAGTGGGGGGAGGGAGGGGGAAGTGGGGGGAGGGAGGGGGAAGCGGAGGGGAGGGAGGGGGGGAGGGAGGGGGGAAGAGGGGGGAGGGGAGGGGAGGGAGGGGGGAGGGGGGGAGGGAAGAGGGGGAGGGGAGAGGGGGGAAGTGGGAGGAGGGGAGAGGGGGGGAAGTGGGGGGAGGGGAGAGGGGGTGAAGGGGGGGAGTGGGCGGGAGGGGGGAAGTGGGGGAGGGGAGAGGGGGGGAAGTGGGGGGGGGGAGAGTGGGGGGAGGGGAGAGGGGTAAGTGGGGGAGGGGAGAGAGGGGTAAGTGGGGGGACAGGAGGAGGTGGGGGGAGGTGGGGGGAGGGGAAGTGGGGTGTGGAGGGAGGGGGGAGAGGGGGAAATGGTGGGCGGGGGAAGTGGGGAGAGGGTGGGGAGGGGGAGAGAGGGTGAGGTGGGGGGAGGTGAGAGAGGGGGAGGTGGGGGAGGGGAGAGAAGGGGAGGTGGGGGGAGGGGAGAGAGGGGGAGGTGGGAGGAGGGGAGAGAGGAGGTGGGGGGAGGGGAGAGAGGGGGAGGTGGGAGGAGGGGAGAGAGGGGGTGGGGGGAGGGGAGAGAGGGGAGGTGGGGGGAGGGGAGAGAGGGGAGGGGGGGTAGGGGAGAGAGGGGGAGGTGGGGGGAGGGGAGAGAGGGGGAGGTGGGGGGGAGGGGAGAGAGGGGGAGGTGGGGGGAGGGGAGAGAGGGGAAGGTGAGGGGAGGGGAGAGAGGGGTAGGTGGGGGGGTAGCAAAGAGAGGGGATGCGTGAGTGGGGAGAGGGGAAGCGTGAGGGTGGGAGAGGGGAAGCGTGAGGGGGGAAAGGGGAAGCGTGAGGGGGGAGAATGGAAGCGTGAGGGGGGAGAGGGGAAGCATGAGGGGGGAGAATGGAAGCGTGAGGGGGGAGAGGGGAAGCGTGAGGGGGGAGAATGGAATCGTGAGGGGGGAGAGGGGAAGCATGAGGGGGGAAGAAGGGAAGCGTGAGGGGGGAGAGGGGAAGCATGGGGGCGGGAGAGGGGAAGTGTGATTTGGAGAGGGGAGGTGTGGTGAGGAGGGGGGACGTGTGGTCGGAAAGGGGAAGTGCTGGGGGAAGGGGGAGGGTATAAGTGTGGGTGGAGAGGGTAAGTGTGGGGGGAGAGGGGACGTGTGGGGTGGGAAAGAGGACGTGTGGGGGAGGAGAGGGGATGTGTGGGGTGGGAAAGGGGACGTGTGGGGGGGGAGAGGGGGAGAGGGAAAATGTGGGGGTGGAGGTGGGGAAGTGGAGGGGAAGTGTGGGGGAGAGGGGTAAAGGGAAAGTGTGGTGGTGAGAGGGGAAGTGTGGGGGAAAGGAGGAGAGGGAAGTGTGGGTTAGAGGGGGACAGGGGAAGTTGTGGTGGAGAGAGGGGAAGTGTGGGGGTGGGGAGAGGGGAGAAAGGGGAAGTGGGTTGGTGGGGAGAGAGGGGAAGTGGGGGAGGGGAGAGGGGGGAAGGGAAGCTTTGGGGGGGAAGAGGGGGATGGGGTGGTGTGAGGGGAGAGGGGAAGTGTGGGGAGAGAGTGGGAAAGGGGCAGTGTGGGGGGAATGGGGAAAAGGGGAAATGTGGGGGAGAGAGCGGGAAAAGGGGTAGTGTGGGGGGGGAGAGGGGGAAAGGGGTAGTGTGGGGGGGGAGGGGAAAGGGGAAGTGTGGGGGGAGTGGGGGAAAGGGGAAATGTGGGGGGAGATGGGCGAAAGGGGCAGTGTGGGGTAAGGCAGAGGGGAAGTGTGGGTTGGGGCAGAGGGTAAGTGTGGGGTGGGGCAGAGGGGACATGCGGGGGAGGGAGAGAGGACGTGTGGGGGAGGGAGAGGGGACGTGTGGGGGAGGGAGAGGGGTAGTGTGGGGGAGGGAGAGAGGACGTGTGGGGGAGGGAGAGGGGACGTGTGGGGGAGGGAGAGGGGAAGTGTGGGGGAGGGAGAGGGGAAGTGTGGAGGAAAAGGGAGACGGTAAGTGCCGGGGGTAAAGGGAGAAAGGGGAAGTGCTGGGGGAAAAGGGGGAAAGGGGAAGTGCTGGGGGAAAGGGAGAAAGGGGAAGTGCTGGGGGAAAAGGGGGAAAGGGGAAGTTCTGGGGGAAAGGGGAAGTGCTGGGGGAAAAGGGAGAAAGGGGAAGTGCTGGGGGAAAAGGGAGAAAGGGGAAGTGTTGGGGGAAAAGGGGGAAAGGGGAAGTGCTGAGGGAAAAGGGGGAAAGGGGAAGTGCTGGGGAAAAGGGAGAAAGGGGAAGTGCTGGGGGAGAAAGGGGAAGTGCTGGGGGAGAAAGGGGAAGTGCTGGGGGAAAAGGGAGAAAGGGGAAGTGCTGGGGGAAAAGGGAGAAAGGGGAAGTGTTGGGGGAAAAGGGGGAAAGGGGAAGTGCTGAGGGAAAAGGGGGAAAGGGGAAGTGCTGGGGAAAAGGGAGAAAGGGGAAGTGCTGGGGGAGAAAGGGGAAGTGCTGGGGGAGAAAGGGGAAGTGCTGGGGGAAAAGGGAGAAAGGGGAAGTGTTGGGGGAAAAGGGAGAAAGGGGAAGTGTGGGGGGAGGGGGAAAGTTGGGAAAGGAGAAGTGTTGAGGGAGAAGGGGAAAGGAGAAGTGTGGAGGGGAGAGGGGAAGTGTTGGGGGATAGGGGGGAAAGGGGAAGTGTGGGGGAGACGGGGAAAGGAGAAGTTTGGGTGGGAGAGGGGGACTCCAACATGACTTCTCTGTTTTTGTATACTATAATTCGGTTGCTAAAGGCAAGTCTCCCATATGCGTTTTTTATTACCCTATTAGCATGCCCTTCGGTCTTCAGAGATAGTCTGCTTCAAAATTTTCTCCAGTAGGTTTCCTCCCACTGATGTGACACTCGCTTCAATAGTTTCCTGGCTTACCTCTTTAACCCTTCTTAAAGAGCAGAACTATATCCAGTCTTCTGGCACCTCCCTCGTGTAAGAAGTTTAACAACACCAGGTTAAAGTCCAACAGGTTTATTTGGTAGCAAAAGCCACACAAGCTTTCGGAGCTGCAAGCCCCTTCTTCAGGTGAGTGGGAATTCTGTTCACAAACAGAGCACATCATGACCTCCCTCGTGACCAGAGGAATTAAAAATTTGACTCAGAGTACCCTGCAATCTGCACCCTTGTCTCCCACAGTAACCTAGGGCACAATTCATTCAGACCTGGAGATTTGTCCACTTTTAAGCCTGGCAACACCTCCAATACTTTGTCCTTCTTTATGCTAATTTGTTCAAGAACCTCACAGTCTCTCTCCCTGAATTCCATACCTTCATCCTCATTCTCTTGGGTGAAGATGGATGTGAAGTATTCGTTTAACACTCTACCAATGTCCTCTGGCTCCACTTATAGACTGTTGAGCGTCTTCAAGACAGAAATTGATAAATTCTTGATTTCTTGAGGAATTAAGGGCTATGGGGAGAGAGCGGGTAAATGGAGTTGAAATCAACCATGATTGAATGGTGGAGTGGACTCGATGGGCCGAATGGCCTTACTTCCGCTCCTATGTCTTATGGTCTTATGGTTTCCATGGCCCCTAATGGGCCCTACTCTTCCCCTGGTTATCCTCTTCCCATTGATATACTTATAGAATATCTTGGGCTTTTCCCTACTTTTACCAGCCAGAGCTTTCCCATATCCCCTCTTTACTTTCCTTATTGTTTTCTTAAGCTCCACCCTGCATTTTCTATACTTCATGAATGCCTCTGCTGATTTGCTTCCCTAGTACTTGCGAAAAGCCTTTCTTTTCCTTCTCATCATATCCTGAATATCTCTGGTCATCCACGGTTCTTTGGGCTTGTTACTCCTTCCTTTCACCTTGGATGGAATATGCTGGGCTTGTACTTGTTTCCCTTTTGAATGCCCCCACTGCTCTTATGTAGATTTCCCCACCAGTAGCTCATCCCAGTCTACCTTGGCCAGATCCTGCCTTATTTTACTAAAACCCACTCTCCCCTTTTCTTTTGCAATTTTCCATTTCTTGGTCCATGACAAGCTTAAATTGTATCATGTTGTGATCGCTATCATGAAAATGCTTCACCACCACCACCACCACCACCTCCACCTCAACCCAACTGTCGATTTCATTCCCCAGAATTAGGTACAGCACAGCTCCTTCCCTTGTTTCCCTCTGCATATTGGCCTAAAAAGTTCTCCTGAACACATTTCAAATCCACTCCAATCAAACCCTTAACACTATATCTATCCCAGTTAATGATGGGAAAGTTGAAATTATTCACTATTGTTACTATTTTTACACACCTCCGCGAATTGTGCACATATTTACTCAATTTCCCCCTGACTATCTGGGGGTTTATAATTAACACCTAGCAATGTGGCTGCCCTTTTTTTATTCCTAAACTGTACCAACAAAGCTTCATTTGATGCCTGCTCCAAGATATCATCTCTCCTTATTGCAGCAACTGACTCTTTAACTAACAATGCAATGCCTTCTTTTTTACTCTCTCCCCTTTTATTGCCTGGAAATTCTATATCCCAGAATGTTGAGCTGCCAATCCTGCCTCTCCCTAAACCATGTCTCTGATGTTTACTATATCACAATTCCACATGTAAATCATCACCCATAACTCATCTGTTTTACCTGCAATACTCCGGGCATTAAAATAGAGACAATCTAGCCTTACCTTACTCTCTTGAAACTTAATACGACTTCACTGCCTCTGACTTGATTGCTTTACTGTATGATGCTGTGCCCTTATTCTGCTAATATTCTGTGTCCCCTCCTCCTGTCAAATTAGTTTAAACTCCTTCCAAAAGCACTTAGAATCATAGAATCATAGAAACCCTACAGTGCAGAAGGAGGCCATTCGGCCCATCGAGTCTGCACCGACCACAATCCCACCCAGGCCCTACCCCCACATATTTACCCGCTAATCCCTCTAACCTACGCATCCCAGGACTCTAAGGGGCAATTTATAACCTGGCCAATCAACCTAACCCGCACATCTTTGGACTGTGGGAGGAAACCGGAGCACCCGGAGGAAACCCACGCAGACACGAGGAGAATGTGCAAACTCCACACAGACAGTGACCCGAGCCGGGAATCGAACCCGGGACCCTGGAGCTGTGAAGCAGCAGTGCTAACCACTGTGCTACCGTGCCGCCCCCTTGCAAAACATCCTGCAAGGATATTGGTCCCGCTCTGGATCCGATGTAGACCATCCCACTTGTACAGGCCCCATCTTCCCCTCAAATGGTCCCAGTGATTTAGCATGGCAAATCCACCTAATCTGCATGTCTTTGGACATTGGGAGGAAACCAGAGCACCCGGAGGAAACCATGCAGACATGGGGAGAATGTGCAAACTCCACACAGACTGTCATCCAAGGCTGGAATCGAACCCGAGTCCCTGGTGCTGTGAGGCAGCAGTTACTGTGCCATCGTGCCTCTCTGGTGATTATAATTTTCCCAGGTTCCTTCCTCCCTTCCATTCCCTGATTTATAGCTATCTGTAAAATGTCACCTGTATACTTTACAATAATAATAACTCCAGGAGTTAGCTGTAAAGGAACGGTGCTTTATTGCATAAATAAAGTAAAGCAAAACCACTAGACTGTGGTGAACACAAACATGTCCCAACCTGGACAAATCAATAATGGACCCATTCAGGGGCCTGCTTTATACATAGAAACATAGAAAATAGGTGCAGGAGTAGGCTATTCGACCCTTCGAGCCTGCACCACCATTCAATATGATCATGGCTGATCATGCACTTTCAGTATCTCACTCCTGGTTTCTCTCCATACCTCTTGATCCCTTTAGCTACAAGGGCCACGTCCAGCTCCCTCTTGAACATATTGAACAAATTTGGCCCAAAAGCTTTCTGTGGTAGAGAATTCCACAGGTTCACAACTCTGACTGAAGAAGTTCTTCCTCATCTCAGTTCTGAATGGCTTACCCCATATTGTTAGACTGTGACCACCAGTCTTGGACTTCCTCAACATCGGAAACATTCTTCCTGCATCTCGCCTGTTCCGTCCCATAAAGATTTTATACGTTTCTATGAGATCCCCTCTCATTCTTCTAAATTCCAGTGAGTACAAACCCAGTCGATTCTGTGTTTCTTCATATGTTAGTCCTGCCATTCCAGGAATCAGTCTGGTGAACCTTCGCTGGACTCCCTCAATAGCAAAAATGTCCTTTCTCAGACTAGGAGACCAAAACTGCACATAATACTCAAGGTGTGGCCTCACCAAGGCTTGTATAAGTGCAGCAAGACATCTTTACTCTTATACTCAAATCCTCTAGCTATGAAGGCCAGCATGCCATTAGCTTACTTCACTGCCTGCTGTACCTGCATGCCAATCTTCAGCAACTGTTCCACCATGACACCCAGATCAAGTTGCACTTCCCCTTTTCCTAAACTGTCACTATTCAGATGATCTTCCTTCCTGTTTTTACCACCAAAGTGGATAACCTCCCATTTATCCACACGATATTGCATTTGCCAAGTATTTGCCCACTCAGCCAGCCTGTCCAAGTCACTCTGCAGCCTCTTAGCATCCTTCTCATAGCACACACTGCCATTCAGCTTTAGTGGCGTTTGCAAATTTGGAGATATTGCATTTAATGCCTTTGTCCAAATCATTAATGTATATTGTGAATAGCTGGAGTCCTAGCACTGAACCCTGCCACTCTGAAAAGGACCCTTTTATTCCCACTCTCTGCTTCCTGTCTGCCAAACAATTCTCTATCCACGTCAATACATTACCCCCAATACCATGAGCTTTAATTTTGCTCACTAATCTCTTGTGTGGGACTTTGTCAAAAGCCTTTTGAAAGTCTTGTTACATAACATCCATTGGTTTATCCTTGTCCACTCTATTGGTCACATCCTCAAAAAATTCCACAAGATTTGTCAAGCACGATTTCCCTTCAGTGAATCCAAGCTGACTTAGACCGATCCTGTCACCGCTTTCCAAATGCTCAGTTATTGCATCCTTAATAATTGACTCCAGCATTTTCCCCACCACCGGTGTCAGGCTAACCAGTCTATAATTCCCAGTTTTCTCTCCCTTTTTTAAAACGTGGGGTTATATTAGCTACCCTCCAATCCACTGGAACTCTACCAGAGTCTATAGAATGCTGGAAAATGATCACCAATGCGTCCACTATTTCTAGCGCCACTTCCTTGAGTACTCTGCGATGCAGAGCATCAGGCCCTGGGGACTTCTCGGGTTTTAATTCCAGCAATTTCCCCCAAACAATTTCCTGACTAATAAGGATTTCTTCTGGATCCTCCTTCATGCTAAACTCTCTGTCCCTTAGTATTTCAAGAAGGTTATCTGTGTCTGCCTTGGTGAAGGCAGATCCAAAGTATTTGTTCAGCTGGCCTACCATCTCTTTGCCCATTGTGAATTCATCTGATTCTAACTGTAAGAGACCCACATTTGTCTTCCCCAGTCTTTTTCTCTTCACATATCTATAAATATGTCATAGAATCCCTACAGTTCAGAAGGAGGCCATTCAGTCAATCGAGGCTGTACCGACCACAATCCCACCCAGGCCCTATTCCCGCAACTCTCATTTACTCTGCTAATCCCCCTGACACTAAGGTCAATTTAGCATGGCCAATCAACCTAACCTGCACATCTTTGGACTGTGGGAGGGAAACCAGAGTATCCGGAGGAAACCCACGCAGACATGGGGAGAATGTACAAACTCCACACAGACAGACACCCGAGGCCGGAATTGAATCCGGGTCCCTGGCGCTGTGAGGCAGCAGTGCTAACCATTGTGCCACCAGGCTGCCCAGACAGTTTTTATGCTTTCTGCAAGTCTACTCTGGTATTCTATCTTCCCCTTCTGAATTAAACCCTTTGTCCGTCTCTGCTGGATTTTAGATTTCTCCCAGATCTCAGGTTTGTTGCTTTTCTGGCCAATTCATATGCTTTCTCTTTGGCTTTAACACTACCCCTGATTTCCCTTCTTAGCCATGGTTGAGCCACCTTCCCCATTTTACTCTTACGCCAGACAGGGACATATAGTTGTTGAAGTTTATCCATGTGTTCTTTAAATGCCAGGGCTGGGTACATGAGCTCCACCTGGTGAATTAATTACCGATCCCCAGGGCGTTCGTATTCAACAAGCCCGACAGGGAGGTCGATCAGTGATTTCCCTGTGCAAGTCCTGGGGATTATCACAATAGTGAAGACCCAATGTAAGATAGTTGTTCAATTAATTAGTCATCTCCTTATTTTCCATGATCAATTCCCCACTCTCATTTTCTATAATGCTCATTTTGTTAACTCTTTTCTTTATTAAATATCTAAAGAACTCTTACCATCTGTCTTTATATTTCTAGCTAGCTTTCTCTCGTGCTCTAATCTTTTTCTTCTTCATCAATCTTTTAGTTTTTCTGTTTTTATTCTGTCTAATCTTCTGACATGGCACCATCTTTATCCAATTGTATGCTTTTTCTTTAATTTTGATACTATCTTTAATTTTTTTAGTCAACCATTGATAATGTGTCCTCCCTTGGAAGCTAATAAAAGTGTCAGTCATTCAGACACTTTAAAACATGAATAACAAAAACCACAAAACTTGCCATGATGAGGCTGGCCAAGAGCCCAGTCATCCATTATGCTTGTTGAAAGATCTGCGCTCCAATGAAACATTGCTTGTTTAGGGGTTCAGGATCTTTGATCTCTGCTGTCATTTTCAAAATGTTTGTTTACACAACGTTAAGTCGTCTCTAGGGTTTGTGGTTTTTCTTATTAATATTTTAAAGGGCCGGGACAGGACTTGGCAATAGGGGGTTTGAGGGGACAGAGGGGTTGGATGCAGGGGCAAAAGGTGGCATGGATAGAGCATGGGGAGTGTCTGGAGGATGTGAATGGTGAGAGCTAGAGGACCTTTGTGTTTTTATTTTAACTGGAACCAAGTTCCACAGTACGTGACAGGCCTCTGAACTGCCCAGCTCCGCAGCCTGCAACCCCTGTAGCTGCCTCTGAACTTTCTGCCACTTTAGCTGGTCCGACTTCAGCCCACACCCCTTTCCCCTCCCTCCCCCCACCCCAACAGTGACTATCCCCCCACTGTGCAGGCCCTTTCCCGCAACTCCTGCTCATTACCTCGAGGATGAAAATCCAAACTTTCAAGTTGCATAATCAAAATTGCAATATAAAATCTTCATGTGTCTTTTATGTATACACTAATGGCAACTTAAGAACATCATGGCATAGTTAAAGATTAAAGGGAAAATTATTTTCAAAACTCTGGATCCTATTAAAAATTCTCATTTGCTATTGTCCTACTTGCTAAATGCACATATGTTGATTCTTTGGCATTAAGCTTCCATCACTTGTTTATATGATGGCATAATGTTGACATTGGAGTTTAAAGTTTTGACGGTCTTCAAATTGTTAAGAATATTGTTAGCAAAGGAACATATTTGTTAAAGGTATATTGTTAAAACCCCAATAGATTTTGTTTTCGTATTACTGTAGAAGAAGTATGATTCTCAGTTCAGAATCTGCACTGCAGCTACCTATTGAGCAGATTGTGGTCAACCTTTTATGTAATTTTGGCCTTAAATCACTTTAAAAAGTACAACTCAAACCACAAGGGAAATGAAGTCCCATTTGATTAGTTCTTATAATTGCATGAATCTTTAACATCTGATATGTATTTGCCATTACAAATTGACATCCTCTATTGAATCCTGATATTTACTATTAAAGCACTATCGTTGTACCTTTATATTGCCCTTTGGCTTGCACTACTTTGCTCACACCATAACATTAGAATATAGCAAAGTGAAAATTGGTTCATCAGGCAGTTAGTACAACATGTGTAAGTTCATGGTCAATTCAGTCATATCTTGAAACATAACTGTGATGGGCTGAAGAGATAAGTGCAATGAAGCTGTTAATTTCCATTCAATTGCTATATATGGTCTAATGCAATATATGTGTAATACTATAGTAAGATTAGTGGGTCTCTCTTGGAATGTTAAGATAAATTGAAGCCTAGGCTTTTTTTAAAGCAACAGAAACTTTCTAACTCACAAGATGCAATATATCCCTTTCCTTTGGCAATCGTTGAATACATGAGTAAGATTTTTTTTTTCACAAAGAAAAGTTGAGTTTTAAGATTGGCCATGTTATTGGTGAACATTTAGATGGCTTTGAAAACTAAACCCGGAGACCTATTTTTCAACAAAATTAACATGAAAAGCTGGTATGAATCATCATGGCCATGAAACTACTGGATTGTTGTAAAAACTCAATTCGTTTATTAATGTCCTTTAATAAAGAAAGCCTACCATTTTTACCTTGTCCGATCTACTTGTGACCCTTGACCGCCAGCAAAGTGGTTGACTCTTAAGAGCTCTCTGAAAAGGCTGTGCAAGCCACTCATTTGTATCAGAACAATCTGAGGGACACCTTATTGTTCTTGATTCACAAGGATGAGTGTGAGAAATTTAAAGATCATTGCCCAAATGATTGAATTCCACAATGGCCATTGTGTGAGTATCCTCACTTCACGAATTGTAACAGTCCAAAAAGGAGGCCCTCCGCCATCATCTCAAGGGTAATAAGGGATTGGTAATAAATAATGACCTTGCCGATGAAATCCACATCTCACGAATAAATAAAACAAAATCCTGCTTGATCTGTACTGCTCAGTTGTCACACCACAATTTGATTTTACCGGTGCTTCATCAGGCAGCCACTTTCTTAAACCCTGTAATATTCTTCTCAATAAAATCACCAATGACAAGATGAACATTGAGCCATAAGACTGAGACCAAACAAAAATCCCTTTTGTTTGCAAGTATAAAGACTAAACTATGGAGAGAATTCTTGGAATTATTGTCTGTGAGGATGCATGAGTTCAAATAAAACTCTTTTCATTGAAGATTCATTATCATTGCAATACTGAGATCCTAATGTTGTAAGGTTGACTGAGAAAGCTCAAATTGCACATTTTGAAATAAATTGATATTTGTTACTGATTGTTGTTTTATGTTTGTCTTGAGCAATAAATTGGAATTTAAGTTGCTAAAGAAGTGTGTCCCTTTTGCTGTTTTTCATCCATAAATGGTGAGAAGTGGTCACGTGAAATGATGAGTTTAATTAGTCCATGTTGGGATTACTTGGATTGTTAGCATAGGAGCAATACTGTAGCTAATATTAATTACCAAGGATGTTGAAAGCTTCACTCTGGTGATAGTAATGCACTTCTACTTAGGCAAAAATGTGCCTAGAACTTCACAGATTACGATGTGTAAATGAATTGTTATTGAAGCAGCTATGGATTTGGAATGCTCATTCTCAAACCATGGTGAAACTAAAATTGAATGACAATAAGCAAAACAGCAGTAATTATTAAACTAATTTTGAAAGGCTGCCTACACCCATAGGCTTTCTGTGATTAAAATAATTCAGGAAATTGCTTTCTTCCAAACTGCTGATTTCCTCATAGAATCAATCTTCTTCCCCAAACAAGACAACAATTCCCACCAAACACAATTGCATGAATTTAAGTTTGGTTCATAATTAAAAGTGACTTCTGCGGTCCCTGAGATGTGAAAATAAAAACTGAATTTTTATATTTCTGCATAGCAGTTGCATTTATTCTGTAACCCTGAACAATAAAAAGATTTTTTTTAAACGTTAATGCAGTTTTCTAAAATGCAAAGTTGTGTGCCTTGGCAAAAATGGCATCTGTGATCCTTTGGATACATTTGTTTGTGGAGGCTTGCAAGATTCTGCACAGGTCCTCAGTTGAGCCCTAAAAGGAACCACTGACATGTAAATTAATTGCAGCAGTCACTTTAACTGTCACTGGTAGTAGATACCCTCCAAGTCCCCAAGGCGCCAACTCCTGCAGAAGGTGCCATATATGAGTGACCAATTCCCTTGATATACGCAGTTATCAGCAACACTAGTTTTCACTCATCTGCAGGTAGCACATGCGCCATCTATAGACCCTGTGTCCAGTGAGGTGCCTATAAATTATGGCCCTGTGAGGTTTATCCACTGTGTGGAGGAGGCTTTGTCATGCCTTGGTCTTGAGGGTTCCGCTCTCCCTTTGGTGAGCTGGGTGCTTCCATAGCATTCTTTTCCTTATTCTCTCCTGTCTATGAACAATGAGGCAGACAGTGAGATCATCAGGCTGCATCTTCTGAGGGTCTCCTCACTGCAATATCAAAGAGAGAGACGCAAGGATCAACAATTGTCTTTTAAGGATCACTCTTAGTCAAGTTATCACCTGTGGCTGCCTCTCAAGGCCCCTTTATGCATGCCAGAGAGTGTTGGCTGCCACATGGATGTCCAGTGTTTAGTATGCATAATGGTTGACCAAAATACCACCCACCACCGCCCCATGCCACTTAGCTATGTGGCGACAGTTTCAGTCGCTCGGCTGCATCCTGAGCTCCCATCTCAGCTGCAGGCATTGTCCTAACCTGCACTTCAAGCCGTCGCAGTTTCCTTGGATCATGAAGGTGACTTTTCATATCTACTTAACTATAATGCAAGGGATTAGGAGCACATCCCTCCTTTAGTGTTCCATGGCCTACTTTCCCAAGAGGATCCTCAAGCTTGTCCATTAGTTCTGCAGCACCATAGCACTCATTCAAATGTGGGGGGCAATTTTTCCAAAAAAACTAAGTGCCCAACAGGTGGGAAAACAGGAGACTTTCCCATCCGTTCTTTTGGGCGAACTTAGGTGAATTTCCAGCACTCTGTGCATCACAGGTGCGCTAAGGGATTCATGCTGGTGGGGGGTGGGGGTGCTAATCCTTCCAGAGAGGCCTTCATCAGCGCTCTGAGTAGACCATTGCGCATGCACTGATCTGTCAGTAGGGAGATCGGCGCATGCGCACTGGCCACCACACGCCCCCCCCCATCGCCATTCTCCTGATTGCTGGCCTTCCAATCGCGCTGGTGTGGGAGTTAAATTTGACATGGAGGAATGAACTCAGCATGTGGCCACAATAATGAGATGCAAATGTGTTCAAATTAGGTTCCAGACATTCGATAGCGAGAAACGTGGTCAGCCATTAACAGGTGAAGGGTTCCTGGATTTATGTCGCTGCGAAACATGCAATCTCACAAGATTTTCCAATCTTTCCACCGGCCCACACCTAGAGTACGGTGTGCAGTATTGATCTCCTTATTTAAGAAAGGATATAAATATGTTGCAAGCAGTTCAGAGGAGGTTTACTAGACTAATACCTGTAATGGAAGGGTTGGCTGATGAAGAAAGGTTGGATATTGGCGTTTAGATGGGTAAGAGGCAACTTGACGGAAGCATATAAGATCCTGAAAGCTTTTGACAGGGTCAATATGGAAAGGTTGTTTACTCTTGTGGAAGAATCTAGAACGAGAGGTCTCTGTTTAAAAACAAAGGGTCACCCATTTAAGACAGAGATGAGGAGAAATATTTTCTCTAAAGTTAGTGTTTTTGGAACTCTTCCTCAAACTAACAATTGACATGCATGAAACTGTGGTGTAGAATATATCAATTATATTAAAAAGGTTTCATGATCAAGGTTTCTACTCCTATCACATCTTTTCAGTATTGACTTTCTACAAAAATAATATTTCAAAAATCTGTAAATATTGGTGCTATGTGAGAAGAAAAATTTCTGCTGATAGCTTTATAACAAGGAAATACCAACCTGGGTGATATATTGGGCTGTATTTCTGACTGGCTGTCATTGAAGTGAATGGAATCCTTTTGGGGCCTGCTGCCAGTCTTCCCACTTGAAATGGAACTCAAAGCCTTGTTTCCAGCCAGGGAGTTTGATCTGCATTCATGTGTTTATTTTGGCATCTAAAATGAGAGGGGAAAGACATTGGCAGCATCATCACGGTCCTTTTGTTTTATTTATTTCACTTAGCAAGCAGTAACTGTCAGGCTTTGGTGAGAACTTGAATGAAATTTCTGTATCCTATCAAAACTGGACAGGATATTTGTGTCTTTCGCATGACTGCTTCTTTAAGCTCTCAGAAAATGGACCAAACAAATATTTGGTAGATGAGATTTGATACAAAGAAAAGGTTTTATTTCACAGTAAAGTGAACACAGACTGACAGTCAATCCAATTCTGTTAATTCAAACAGTATAACATAGCTTTGCGTTAATGATACACACTATGCTACCCGGCATGAATGGCTCATCTTACAGTATTTGACTTAAAAAGATGTTGTTTAACTGTTATTATATTTATGCTTGATCTTTTGAGCCTGCTAAAGCTTTCACAACTCATTATTTAAATACCTGACTGACTGTGCAGCATGCTGTTTCAAAATGCCTTTCGGCTGGCATGTGTCTTAACTTCTAATCTTTTGTTATTCGTTCTTGAGATGTGAGCATTCCTGGCAAGGCCAATAATTATTGCCCATCCCTAATTGCCCTTGAGAAGGTTGTGGTTAGTCTTCTACTTGAACTGCTGCAGTGCTTGTGAGTATGTACATCCATAGTTTGATACAATTGATTGTAATGGTAGGCAGTCAAGCGTCAACCACATTGCTTGCTTCTGTTCATAGGTGGGCAACAGTCAAAAGACATTGCAAAACAATGGAACCAATTTAAAGTGCCTCCACCTAGTGTAGAAGGGGAAGGAGCAGCCTGATTATGATGTTGGGTCACCTACTGTCTACAATTCAGCTACTAATTTAAACACCCTCCAAGCATTCCGCTTTAATGTGACAAACAAGAACAAGTGTCTACTCTTAATTCTCTTAACAATCTTCCTTTATTTAACACTTTAGGTACTAAATCAAACTTAAAACAGTTGCAACACTTTAACTCTTTTACTGAACTTTAACTCTGAACTGAACATTAGTTCTTGAACTGAACATTAGCTCTTTAACTGAAAACAAACACTATCCAATTAGAATGAAGTGGCCATGTCTATTCTCAATGTAGAATCTGTCCTCATGGTTTCTGAAGATGTTCTCAGTGTACTTCTCCCTGCGATGGCTGATTCTAGAGTCGTCGCTGCATACAAAAGACTGAAACGTCTCTTTTATGCACAAATTGTTTCAAATGCTTCCAGAAAACTCACTGGCCCTCAGACAATGATGTAACCGGAAACTGATCACATGACTTGAACAGCCAATGAAATTATTTGTAAATGACATCATTGTACGTGGTTCAGATAGCATGTAGCTCACATAAAACCCATAAAACTCAGTGCCATCATGTCTAAGTCTAACAAATGCGCGCAATTGGGACTAGCTTAGTGGTAAAAACTGGGCAGCGTGGACAAGTTGGGCCAAAGGACTTGTTTCCATGCAGTAAACCTCTATGACTCTAACTCAACGTAAACAACTTCCCATTTTTGCTCAAAACAGAAAGCTTCAGGTCACAGTTCTCAGACCAGTTCATGACTCACAGTAACTTTACCACTTGCATCTGCTTTTAATAATAAGTTGACCAAACACCCCGGAATACTTAACTCTCAGTTACACCATTGCTTTTTAAAGCTAATATTGCCATTATTGATGTTAAAATCATTGTTGTAGTTGTTTTTTCTCCATCTACAATATGTTGCTGCTCCACTGTAAGTTTGGTAAGAGTTATAGTTAGCAGGCTATGTATATGCATATGGGGTCCCAAAAGGTACATGGGACTACAATTGCAATTCTGAGGTATAAATGAGCAGAGCATGGCTACAAAAGCTCTACCCTTTTGAACCACAATGGAGCAGCATAATCAGTGGTCCTAAAACAAATTACTGGAGGCCAGTCAAAATAATGGCCTAATATGTTAGTAACTTAGTAAGTCCAGGAGGAATAAGAGTGTTTCTTCTGGGCTCGCCAAAATAAAAATGATCCGTGAGAAATGTCTATACATTCTCCCTTCCCCACACCACCCACCCACAGCTAAGGCTGTTACTGATTTCTCACTCTGAGCAACCAACAAGCTGCCTCAGAACATTAGTTATGTTTCTTTCAAATATGGCCCTGGCCTCAAATTGGCCCTGATTTCATGGATGGGCAGCAAGCCGTCTCCTTTCCCAATTGTATGTTGCACACCTAACACTGTAATATGTGTCTTTAGATGTCTCAATGATGAGGAGCTTGAGACTTGTATATTTAAACATGACCATTTATTGTTAATCTTTAACTACTTACAGACCCTTGATATTGCCATGCATAGTGCTGCTGCATGTAGGTTGCTTCCAGAGTGCTCTCTCTGAGTCTATTATAATGTAACTCTTTACATTATACCATGGACAATGCTATTCTCTAGTCCTACATTAGCCCTTTCTGCGCCAAGTACCTTTACATTACAATAGCATGCAGGCATATAATACAACACCTAAAATTAAAGTTGGTCTCATGGCCATTAGCTATTTTTCAATTACCAAGATGGGACATAAAATTGCTATTGTTCATTTTCCAAGGTAACAATTCAATTTGCATTTTAACCACTTTTCCTTTGTGCTCTTTTCTCTTTCTAAATTTTGCTTAGAAAAACATTAGTTGTAATTAATTAATTTTTCCCAATAATTTCTGTGAAATTTGTCAGTAATTCAAGTTAAGCCATTGAACCCGAGTGTGTTTTGCATCATTTCAGTTCAAAACAAAATACTGGAAATATGAATTGTAACCAATATTCTTTTTTAATGATCTTGTGAGTAACCATGCTCCCTCGTTTCACATTATTGATATCAGCAGTAAACAGATGGATATGACTGCAGTATACATTATAAATGTATTACTTTGGTACATATATCATGCAAGGCTACCTATTTGAATGAATAGTAATTTATTAAACAATTATAGAGCTCTGCTAGCAAAGTTCATGGGTTGGATATTGGTAATTGTTGTTGTGGGGTCCTTGTTTATGTATCCTGGACGTTAGGCGAATATGATATGTAAATTGGGGGGCAAGCATCTGTAATAGTACAAAAGCAAAGTACTAGTGGAAATCTGAAATTAAAAACACAAAGTGTTATAAATACTCAGCAGGTCAGGCAGCATTTATGAAGAAAGAAACAGAATTAATGTTTCAGGTTGATTACTTTTTGTCTATTCCAGTATTTTTTTGTTTTTATCTATTATAGAACTACTTCAGTAAATTGGCCAACTCATGACTGGGATCTGACCTGTCTAAGATTCTTCAGCCTAGTGGGCACCAACTGAAGCTAATTTTTTTGATTTATTTTTTCAAGAACACTCTTGTAGAATCAGGAGGATTGGGAGTGTCGCCTTGACTCTATAGAAGGTGCAATCATCCCCCAACAACTGTAGTCCACTCCAATTACACTCCCAGGACTCATCTGAGGAATACTGCCTACAATGCAAGTGGCCCAAAATTGTTTTTGCCTTTGAAACAAGCTGCCTTTGAAGGTGCAGCCTGCCTTGATTATACTGATGAGGCTTGAGGCCCAATTTTTATCAAGCTTGGGACTTTTGTTTCAGATGTGCCTCCAAAGTGCAGAGTTGGAAACTGATATTTGGAATAGACTAATTTTTACACCAATGCTTTCTACAAAAAGCCAGGGAAGAAATAGTGAATAGTAGATTTAACCACAACAAATCAAATTTTAGCTTGCAATGTTTTACTTAACTTATACAAGCCAGGTGTTGTGTAATTTCAATGAAAATTGCTGGGTGGAATTTTCCCAAAATTTGTCAGCGCGTCAGGCTCTGACTGAAAACCAAGTTTTCAGACCAGATTTCCTGGCACTTAGTGTTACTCTGGCACAGCAAGGCCTATTGGAGCTGGCAATGCCGGTTCCACAGAGATCAGGGTGCCATCTTTAAAGGATGCCTGATATGCATTTAAAATATAGTACCCCCCAATTCCCCTGGATATGGAGGATCCCCCGAGAAGCATCAGGTTGACCCACCATGGAAGTATCAGGGGTACTCTTCCCCCTCTCCCCACCATCCCTATCACCACACAAGTATCAAAGTGCACTCTCCCCCTTCACAGCCATTGCCCTGCCTCATAGGCATTGGGGTTCTTCCCTCTCCCCCACTCACCACATACAAGGGGGAGCTCCGTCAGCACTGCTCCCTGGCAATGCTCAACCTTGTCCCTCAACTCTCGGGACCTACAGGCACCTCCCCAGCTCCGGCCCATTCACCACACCTGGTTTTCGCTTTTGAAGACCAGTAGTGATTCGCACCAGTGTGACGTCACGCCACTGGTAGGGGATATGTTATGGGCGAATGCTACACCATAAAGCACTTTAGTTATATTTAAATTTATTTAAATTCATGAAGATCAGGGTTTACGCCCTTGCTGAGCATAAACCCTGATTGTGTCGGGGTTGTGGAGATCTCAAACTGAGATCTTGACGGTGCAAATCCCGTTTTGACCGCTCATGAGATTTCGAGGCCATTACGAGATGTAAGTTGTGGCAAACAGGGCTGCTGGATCACTCCCATTGTACCAAAGCTCATTCACAGTTTTTTGTGCTTTTGGATGTGGTGACATTTATCATCCAGTTCAAAAAATTGAAATTTCTTGAAAGTTGTGTGCTGGATCAAATTTTCCTTTCCACTAACTTTCTAACATTTTTTCATTTTCCCTTGAAAATATTTACACCTTGTTGAAATACACTTCCAACTCCGTGGTATCCCATTATTTTCAAATAATCTGCATTAGTAGACTACTTGACCCTGGTGGAGATCTAAGTCAAGCCAATTCCAGTCTTTCTTGGATGTCTGCGTATCTATTTTGCCAGTAGACATGGGTAGATGATGATTAGGAAAAGGAATCATGGCCAATATTTTGTCCTCTATTCTGCCTTTGGAAAACAACTGCATCTCTGACTGCTAGCCTTCGGCCTTTTTGGTTTCTTCTAATGGGCAATAATGAGGAAGACCCTAAAACTTGTGGACTTTGAGTAATTTTTTAATATATATTAATTTTAGCATGTAGCTTGCATTCTGCTTTCTTCCTCTCAGGCCATCTAATTTAAATGCAAACCCTCTCCCTGTGAACTAGCATTTGGGCACTTCTTGGTCATAATGACGGGAAAAAGAGACATTAGGCTGGGAATGGTACTTCTCATCCAGTTAACGCAACAGTGATAGGCCTGCCAATTGCACACGTAGACTCAGTTCAAATTTCACGGAAGCCCCACTGATCTTTGTGTCTGGAGAACAGAAAATACAAAGAACAGGAAAATTGGACCCTCTGCCTGTTTTTTGATGTGAACTGTTGGGCTCAAAAAAATTTTAAGTGTTGAACGGGCTAGAGAACAGTAGGTTTTCTCACCAGTTTTTTCAGCGAGGTAAGTAATGGGAATTTACAGCACTTTGTGCAACACAGAAGCTGCAGAATCTGTAATGTGATTCTTGCCAGTCGGGGGAGGGGTGGAGTTTCAACTCGCTTGAGAAGCTGACTGCTGAGCTCCAGGGGGCACCACTGCACAGGTGCCCTGATCTCCCAGTATAGTGTACTGGGAGATCTGTCACCCCCCCTCCCCCACCACCACCATTGCTACCTCCACTGATCAGCATCCCCCCTGCAGAGTTCCCCCTTCCCTCTCTTCCTATGGACTACCCCCTTGCTTCTCTCGGTCAGCCCCTTCCCCCTTGGCATTGTCAGGGTACCAGGCTGGCAGTGTCAGGGTGCCTGGCTGGCACTTATCTGTGGGCACTGCCCGGCCCTGCCCCTAACCACCCGGGGTGGGGGGGGGCTTCAATAGCCTCTGGCCCCACCAGTGAGGCCATCACATCAGGTCCCCGTTGGTGGGGACCATGTGTGATCCTCACCGATGAGGACCTTGACCGGCGAGGGGGATAAGGTAAGTGAGCCCGGACAATTGCATCCGGGGCTTGTTAATGACATGTAAAACATGTTGAAATCAGGTGATTTCGCTGGCACATCAGGGCTGGCAAGATCGCAAGAGGCAAGAAACCGGATATGTCCCTGATTTTTCGCCTCGTGCTATCGTAATAGCTCGCCACACTGATCGACCAACATGGTGAGCCAGTAAGATGGTGTCCATAGCATTTGAAAATAAACTATTTGATAGAGCAACAGCCATCTCAACCTGTATTGTGATGCCAAAAAAAATGGTCAACAGGCAAGAAGGCAAACAATGGGGGAGAGAATCTATTCTTGTAATCATTATTTTACAGCACCAAGTAACAATGATTGTAAATTGAGGGGTGGTATGACAGATGATTTTAATAAAAATGATCTTTTATGAACATCCATTAAAATATCAGATTTCCATCACCTTGGAAAATATACAAAATTACACATGAATTCCTAACCACACTCCAATTTCCTCTATTTTAATATTCATGAGACAATCCTCTCAGCACAGAATTTATTTGATTAATATGATAGTTCTAATTTATATGATTAATAATAATGTCAATATATTCTGCATTACTTTATTTTTAATTTACATTGTATTGTTTTGTACAATTACTTTTAAGGTACAGCTGTACCCCAGAAAATCTATACAGTATCTTCATAGAATCATAGAATCCCCATATGGCCCATCAAATTTGCAGAGATTCTCCAACAGAGCAACTTACGCAAGCCCACCCTCACCCTATCCCTGCAACCCCATGTTTTACCCACCAAATCCTGCCCCCCCCCAACCTACAATTTATTTCGGACACCAAGGGGCAATTTAGCATGGCCAATCCACCTAACATGCACATCGTTGAGCTGTGGGAGGAACCTGAAGCACCCAGAGGAAACCACGCAGACACAGGGAGAACGTGCAAGTGCCACACAGACGGTCACCCAAAGCTGGAATTGAACCCAGGTCCCTGGCGCTGCGAGGCAGCAGCACTAACCACTTAGATCTTCGATCTTCCATTTGATAGTTTTTTTACACTAAATAATATGCTAAACTTTAAAAATTCTAGGAATTATATTAGAAGTTTGAAAAATTGATTTGTGAAGAAAATAATAGCTTATCTATAACTAAAATTAAACCACCCCAACAGGCATACTTTATGGATGATAATTTTGCATTATACTTTTGACTAAAATATTGAATTATACAATTATTTGAATTGAACAATGTAAATGATACAGCAATGTTAAAAATTAACATTAATTTTTAATATTAAAAATTCAATTATCAAATAAATTGCATTATCAAATAATTTCAAGAAAGTGACTTTAAGGAGGTTAGACACTGCCTCAAATACAATTTGTTTTATTGATGTGGTGTAGGATAACAGAATTCACTTGCAACTTTCAACCAAAGTAGTATAATACTAAATGAGAAGATGTTTAAATATCTCTATGAAGTAATGATGGTATACATTAATACGTTATTCGTATATCATCACTGTCAAATCAAGTTGTACTTGCAGTAAAGACTGTCTGACAAATTTAACAATTAATCCTCATTTAAGTGATCTCAAGAAAGCAATCCGTGATGTTGGGAAAGAGTTGAGAGGCAGTTCACATGACTTAATAGCCTGAAGTATTAAAGTGCCCTTTAGGTATACTGTAGCTTCCAAAAAATAAGTACATTGTGTCCAATATACGTTGATATTGTATAAATAATGATAAATGCCTGATAATGTAAATTGTTGAATTATATGAAAAATGAATTATTTTCCTGATTCTTTGAGTAACATTGGACATGTTGATACTTGGAGGGCAAGAGTGAGTACGCCTAGGTGTTAATTTTTGTTTGGAAAGTTCAACAGTAATTTTGTTGTTTTTTCACAGTGATACTGTAGTAAATGTGACAAACCTTTCCAACTAATTCTTGCTTTTTATTAGGTCTGTGCCTCAATGTCAGCAAGAAGACACATGGCACAATGTTTTATTTTTCAGATGATTTAATGTTTTCCTTTTTAATTATTATTGTTCAAATTGAAGAGGCTTTTTTTCATTTTGATGTAAGCAGAGAAAACTGAATTGCAGCATTTAAAAACATCTTGGGCTAAAGTGCACATTATTAGTGTCAACTAAAATAAGAATTTTTTAAAAATAATCCATCGGTTGTGAATGTCAATGGCAAGGTCAGTATTTATTGCCCAGCCCCAACTGCCCTCGAGAATGTGATGGTGGTGTGTTGCCTTGTTGAATTTCAACTGAATTTCGAGGCCATTTCCTCACATGGGAATCTAAAAAATAGAAGCAAGAGTAGACCAGGTAACTCCTCGAACCTGTACTGCCATTCAGTATAATGTGACAAATCTTCAGGAACAACTACACCCTCCTATACCCATACCCTTGAAATAAAGATGGAACTAGGTCAAGCAACAATTGTGGGAATTAAAACAAAATTGACAGGGACCATTTCAACCTGCATGGGGTTTGCAGGGTTGCAAGTGTTGCATGCAGAGGGATAGGAATGGAAAGTGTGGCAGTGTGTTGGAAACCAGACATGAATCCACTGACATCCAAACTTAATCTGTGCATGAAATCCCCACGGAGCAAGTTGGTTGGTGGGCGGCACAGTGGTTAGCACTGCTGCCTCACAGCGCCAGGTTCAATTCCGGCTTTGGGTGACTGTCTATGTGAAGTTTGCACTTTCCCCATGACAGTGTGTGTTTCCTCTGGATAATACAGTTTCCTGCCACAGTCCAAAGATGTGCAGGTTAGGTGGATTGGTCATGGTAAATTGTCCCTTAGTATCTTAAGATGTGTAGGTTAGGGGGATTGATGGGGTAAATACGTCGGGTTACGGGAATAGGACCTGGGCAGCACGGTAGCACAGTGGTTAGCACTGCTGCTTCACAGCTCCAGGGACTTGGGTTCGATTCCCGGCTTGGGTCACTGTCTGTGTGGAGTTTGCACATTCTCCTTGTGTCTGCGTGGGTTTCCTCCGGGTGCTCCGGTTTCCTCCCACAGTCCAAACATGTGTGGGTTAGGTTGATTGGCCAGGTTAAAAATTGCCCCTTAGAGTCCTGAAATGCGTAGGTTAGAGGGATTAGCGGGTAAAATATGTGGGAGTAGGGCCTGGGTAGGATTGTGGTCGGTGCAGACTCGATGGGCTGAATGGCCTCCTTCTGCACTGTAGGGTTTCTATGATTTCTATGATGGAAGATGCTCTTTCGAAGAGTCTGTGCAGACTCGATCAGCCGAATGGCCTCTTTTTACACTGTAGGGATTCTAGATAAGTGATTGATTGATATTGAAAGTAGTGAATGATTCAAGATATAACACTGCATTTGGGCTTTAACTGCCAATGCACAGGTTTCCCAAACTGTCAAAAACTTGCCACTGTCAACAAAACAAGTGTCTGCAAGGATTGACAGGACTGTGAAATTGTCTGGTTGGAAAGCTTTTCAAGACTGAACCAGGACAGTTGCTTTTTTACCTAAGTAAAATATCCTTGCTCATGGCATCTTCTGAAAGAGTATCTTCGCTGATTTGGAAATGTTGTCCAAGGCCTTTGAGGTCATTTCTACGAGCTTGAACTGTTGTTACTTTGATCTGCACATCCCAGCTAAAAGTTTTCACTGCAGCATGGGAGCAGCTTTTGCAGTTCTACTTTGGACATCTGATGAGGAACTAGAGGAGCAGCACCAGAAATACCAATAGCAATAGGAGCAACACCAGCAGGGTCAGCAGCTATCTCCTTCTCAGCCATCTGCTGCTTCACAGTGCAGAGGGACTAAAAGCAGAGTTTAATTTCAAAGGAGGTGAGTTTCCCAATATAGGTTATATAAACAGAAGTCAGCATTCTGGCCAATACTGAGCAACAGTGCTGACTTTCTTGGCAGGTCATGGATGACATCTGCAATTGCCTGGAACAAGATCTTCTTCCAGATAGGCATACATTGCCAGTGGCTATCAAAGTTACCACTATCCTGAGTTTCTTCACCTCTGGCTTTGTCTCGCGGTCAGTTGGTGGCAAGTGCAGGATTTCACAATCAGCTGCCCACAATACATATCCCAGGAGACTGATGCCATGTTTGCCAGGGTCACCACTTAGGTTGAGTGCAAAATACCCTGCAAGTTGCTTGATGTTTCCATTCTGCACCAGTCATGTGTCAATGGTTGGTTCCTCGGAGATAAGGCATTAGACAAGGCATATCCTCTAAGGGTGTGGCTAACAATACCTGTGAAGAATCCTTCAGCTGTACAACCCTACAACAGGAAAGGTATAGCCAAAGCCAGATAACCCCAAGAGCTCTCAGTGAGGAAGCCATTGGTTGCTGAAGTTGCAATTCAGGTGGCTGGACAGATGTGAAGGTGCTCTTCAATAAACACCAGCAAGGGGACCCTGCATTGTAGTGGTCTGCTGCACCTTGCAAAACAGAGTGCAGCGGAGAAGACTGGCATTGCAGGAGGAGGAATATGATGACTAATCTGCATCTGTGCAGGATTAAGAGGAGGAACAGAGGACTGATGTGGTCAAAGTTCCGGGAGCTATTCACCTATCATTTTTGCTTCTTTACCAGTCCCATTAACCCCTCTCTTTGGCTTTGCAACACTAATCCGTTAGTCAAATCTCTCCTGCCTTGCATCCTCCCACTCCAACCCCTTTCACTTGCTTAAAACCTATAACATTTCTAAATTTTCCTAGTTCTGATGAAAGGTCATCGATCTGAAACGTTAAGTGAGCAATCTTACCAGCTACTGCCGCCATGGTCCCGTTGCAGCGAGGTTGGAGAATTTGGCACCCAGCCAAATCTTCATTCACTGCAATGGGATGGGAAAATCCTGCCAACGTGAAAGCCGCAACATTCAGCCAAAATCTTTTTCTTTCTCCACAAATGCTGCCTGACCTGAATATTTCCAGTATTTTTGTTTATAGTCCTCTGTGTGAAGAAATTTCTATTCATTGACCTCTTAACCTGAGACACTGCCCCTTAGTCCTAGGGTGAGGATGAGGGAATTTAATTGTGGATAGATTGGAGAAGTTAGACTGTTTTCGTAAAGAAATAAAGATTTACAGGAGATTTGTTAGAGGTATTCAAAATCATAAGGGGTCTGATCAGAATAGATAGGGAATAGTTATTTTCATTGGTGACTGATGACAGTTTAAAAGAGCGAATGTGAGAGGGAGCAGAGTGAAAGTGGCAAGAGGATAAAAGAGGGAATGTGAGAGAGGCAAGAGGATAAAAGAACGAGTGAGAGAGAGTGTGTGAGAGGCAAAAGGATAAAAGAGTGAGTGTGAGGGAGAGCAGTGTGAGAGAGGCAAGAGATAAAAGAGCGAGTGAGGGAGACAAGAGGATAAAAGAACGAGTGTGAGAGTGAGCAGATTGAAAGTGGCACGAGGATAAAAGAGTGAGTGTGAGAGAGAGCAGTGAGAGAGAGGAGAGGCAAGAGGATAAAAGAACGAGTGTGAGAGGGAGCAGCGTGAGAGAGGCAAGAGGATAAAAGAGCGAATGTGAGAGGGAGCAGAGTAATGGTGGAAAGTTGAGGAAAACATGAGCCTGAGAGAGAGTGCCTCCCTACCCACTCCCTCTCTCAACCCAGCCCACTCCCCTCATTCTCCCTAACTATCCTAAACCAGCCTCGCCCGAGAACCCAGACTTACCTGCTCTGGGGATCCTTGACCTTGGGCACCTTCATCAGCTTCAGTCCTGGCAATGGCCACTAATGCTTTTGTTGAATTCTGGATTGATGGAGCTGCCGGCCAATCAGATTGACCACTGAAGAGTCATCCAGACTTGAAACATTAGCTCTGTTCTCTCTCCACAGATGCTGTCAGACCGACTGAGATTTTCCCGTATTTTCTGTTTTTGTTTCAGATTCCAGCTTCCACGGTAATTTGCTTTTAGCTGTTCAAAAGAGATGTGTTGCACCTCAACTGGACAGGGACCAATGTCCTCATTGAGAGGTTGACTGGTGTGGTAAATGAAATTGATGGGCATGCTTACCAGCATATAGATATACAAGCACATAAAGTCACAGTTCTAGACATTACTAAAGAAGGAAGTAGTATAGGGGATGTAGGAGTAGAGTTCAGAGAGAAATCAGGAGGGCAAAAAGGGACACGAGATTGCTTTGGCACATAAGGCAAAAGAGAATCCAAAGAGCTTCTACAAATACATAAAGGCCAAAAGAGTAACTAGGGAGAGAGTAGGGCCTGTTAAGGATCGATAAGGTCATCTATGTGCGGAACCACAAGAGATGGGCGAGATCCTAAATGAATATTTCTCATCAGTATCTATTGTTGAGAGAAGCATGGATGTTAGGGAACTTGGGGGCATAAATAGTGATGTTTTGAGGAGTGTACATATTGCAGAGAAGGAGGTGCGCGAAGTGTTAAAGCGCATCAAGGTAGATAAATCCCCGGGACCTGATGAAGAGTATCCCAGGACATTGTGGGAGGCTAGGGAGGAAAATGCGGGTCCCCTAGCAGAGATAATTTGAATCATCGACAGTCACAGGTAAGGTGCCTGGAGATTGGAGGGTGGCAAATGTTATGCCTTTGTTTAAAAAGGGCTGCAGGGAAAAGCCTGGGAACTACAGGCCAGTGAGCCTCACATCTGTGGTGGGTAAGGTGTTGGAAGGTATTTTAAGAGACAGGATCTACAGGCATTTAGAGATGCAAGGACTGATTAGGGACTGTCAGCATGGCTTTGTGAGTGGAAAATCATGTCTCACAAATTTGATTGAGTTTTTTGAAGGGGTAACCAAGAAGGTAGATGAGGGCAGTGCAGTTGATGTTGTCTACATGGACTTTAGCAAGGCCTTTGACAAGATACCGCATGGTAGGTTGTTGCATAAGGTTAAATCTCACGGGATCCAGAGTGAGGTAGCTAAATGGATACAAAACTGGCTTGATGACAGAAGCCAGAGGGTGGTTGTAGAGGGTTGTTTTTCAAACTGGAGACTTGTGACCAGCGGTGTGCCTCAGGGATCAGTGCTGGGTCCACTGTTATTTGTCATTTATATTAATGATTTGGATGAGAATATAGGAGGCATGATTAGTAAGTTTGCAGATGACACCAAGATTGGTGGCATAGTGGGCAGTGAAGAAGGTTATCTCGGATTGCAATGGGATCTTGATCAATTGGGCCAGTGGGCTGACGAATGGCAGATGGAGTTTAATTTAGATAAATGCGAGGTGATGCATTTTGGTAGATTGAACCAGGGCAGGACTTACTCAGTTAATGGTAGGGTGTTGGGGAGAGTTACAGAACAAAGAGATCGAGGAGTGCATGTTCATAACTCCTTGAAAGTGAGGTCACAAGTGGATAGAGTGGTGAAGAAGACATTCAGCATGCTTGGTTTCATTGGTCAGAACATTGAATACAGGAGTTGAGAAGTTGGGACATCTTGTTGAAGTTGTACAAGATATTGGTAAGGCCACACTTGGAATACTGTGTACAGTTCTGGTCACCCTATTATAGAAAGGATATTATTAAACGAGAAAGAGTGCAGAAGAGATTTACTAGGGTGCTACTGGGACTTGATGGTTTGAGTTATAAGGAGAGGCTTGATACACTCTGGAGCGTAGAAGTTGAGGGGTGATCTTATAGAGGTCTATAAAATAATGAGGGGCATAGATCAGCTAGAAAGTCAATATCTTTTCTCAAAGGTAGGGGAGTCTAAAACTAGAGGGCATAGGTTTAAGGGGAGAGATACAAAAGTGCCCAGTGGGGCAATTTTTTCACTCAGATGATTGTGAGTGTCTGGAACAAACTGCCAGAGGTAGTGGTAGAGACGGGTACAATTTTGTCTTTTAAAAAGCGTTTCGACGGTTACATGGGTAAGATAGGTATAGAGGGATATGGGCCAAATGCGGGCAATTGGGATTAGCTTCGGGTTTAAAAAAAAAGGGTGGCATGGACAAGTTGGGCCGAAGGGCCTGTTTCCATGCTGTAAACCTCTATGACTCTAATATTAGCGAGGAGTGGACTAGGAAGGACTACAAGCAATCCAAAGACAGGGTTACTATGCATATACACAAATGCAAAAAATTGGTGAATAAGGTTTATGAGCGACAAGAACAAATAGCAATGTGAGAAGATTTGATTTGATTTATTATTGTCACATGTACTAGTATACAGTGAAAAGTATTGTTTCTTGCATGCTATAGAGACAAAGCATACCATTTATAGAGAAGGAAAGGAGAGGGTGCAGAATGTTTTGTTAAGTCAGAGCTAGGGTGTAGAGAAAGATCAACTTAGTGCGAGGTAGGTCCATCCAAATGGCAACAGGGAAGAAGCCGTTCTTGAGTCGATTGGCACATCACCTCAGACGTTTGGACCTTTTTCCTGATGGAAAAGGTGGAAGAGAGCATGTCCGGGGTGCTTGGTGTCCTTTATTATGCTAGCTGCTTTTCCGAGGGTAGCGTGAAGACAGAGTCAATGGATGGGAGGCTGGTCTGCATGATGGACTGGGCTACATTCACAACCCTTTGTAGTTTCTTGTGGTCTTGGGCAGAGCAGGGGCCATACCAAGCTGTGATACCACCAGAAAGAATGTTTTCAGTGGTGCATCTGTAAAAGTTGTTGAGAGTCGTAGCTGAATATAATGTTGTGGCAATGACTCAGAAATGGCTTAATGGTGCTGGGGACTGGACACTTATCATACACGGATATAAAATATTCAGAAAAAGATAAAGAAGGGAAAATGGAAGGTGGAGTGACGGTACTTGTTAAGGAAAATATTGCGATGTTGGACAGAGGGGATGTCCAGAAGCTGGCAAGGACAGAGTCCATTTGGTTAGAGTTGATAGGCAAAAATGGTAAGATCATGTTACTTGAGGTATTTTTTAGGTTTCCAAACAGTGAAAGATAGATGAGGTGGATGAGGGTAAAGCGATTGATGTGGTGTATATGGATTTCAGCAAAGCGTTTGATAAGGTTCCCCATAGTAAGCTTTTGCAGAAAATACGGACACATGGGATTGAGGGTGATTTAGTGGTTTGGATCAGGAATTGGCTAGCTGTAAGAAAACAGAGGGTGGTGGTTGATGGGAAATATTCATCCTGGAGATCAGTTACTCGTGGTGTACCGCAAGGATCTGTTTTGGGGCCACTGCTGTTTGTCATTTTTATTAATGACCTGGATGAGGGCGTGGAAGGATGGATTAGTAAATTTGCAGATGACACTAAAGTCGGTGGAGTTGTAGACAGTGCGGAGGGAAGTGGCAGGTTACAGAGGGACCTAGATAAGCTGCAGAGCTGGGCTGAGAGGTGGCAAATGGAGTTTAATGTGGAAAAGTGTGAGGTGATTCACTTTGGAAGGAGTAACAGGAATACAGAGTACTGGGCTAATGGTAAGATACTTGGTAGTGTGGATGAGCAGAGGGATCTGGGTGTCCATGTGCATAGATCCCTGAAAGTTGGCACCCAGGTTGATAGGGTTGTTAAGAAGGCGTATGGTGTGTTAGGTTTTATTGGTAGAGCGGTTGAGTTTTGGAGCCAGGAGGTCATGCTGCAACTGTACAAAACTCTGGTGTGGCCGCATTTGGAGTCTTGCGTACAGTTCTGGTCGCCATATTATAGAAAAGATGTGGAAGTGTTGGAAAGGGTGCAGAGGAGATTTACCAGGATATTGCCTGGTATGGTGGGAAAATCGTATGAGGAAAGGCTGAGGGGCTTGAGGTTGTTTTCATTAGAGAGAAGAAGGTTAAGAGGTGACTTAATAGAGGCATACAAGATGATCAGAGGATTAGATAGGGTGGATAGTGAGAGCCTTTTTCCTCGGATGGTGATGGCTAGCACGAGGGGACATAGCTTTAAATTGAGGGGTGAGAGATATAGGACAGATGTTAGAGGTAGGTTCTTTACTCAGAGGGTGGTGAGGGCGTGGAATGCCCTGCCTGCAGCAGTAGTGGACTTGTCAACGTTAAGAGCATTCAAATGGTTATTGGATAAACATATGGATGATATTGGAATAGTGTAGATTAGAGGGGCTTTAGATTGGTTCCACTGGTCGGCGCAACATCGAGGGCTGAAGGGCCTGTACTGCGCTGTAATGTTCTATGTTCTAAATCTACAGGGAAATCAGATAAATCTGCAAAAACTATAGAATGGGGATGCTTGGGGACTTCAATTACCCAAATATCAATGAGTGTATTGTTGAAATAGAGGCTAGGGAGAGGGAGGAATTCCTGAAATATTCTCAGGATGTGTTCCTTTGATTAGTTTGTTTTTCGGCCCAAGTAGAAAGGAGGCATTGCTGGATCTGGTGCTGGGAAATTAGGTGGAGCAAGTGGACTCAGTGTCTTGTGGGTAACATTTACGTATCTGTACCAGATGACTGACTTACCCTATGCATAGCCAGGTTGCGAAAAGAAGTGGCGATGGAATGAAGAAAAGGCTTGCCTTAATCTTTCAATCTTCCTTAGTTATGGGGAAGGTGCCAGAGGATTGGTTAGTGGCATGTGCGGTATCCTTATTCAAGAATGGAAGTAAGGACAGTCCTAGCAATTACAAACCAGTCAGTTTAACATTAGTGATAGGTGAGATTTTATAATCAATAATCAAGGGGAAAAAAAATCAACAAGCACTTGTTAAGGTTTGAGTTAATTAAGGAGAGCCAGCATGGATTTAGAAAAGGCAGAACATGCTTGATTAATCTCGGCTGTGATTCCTCTAAATGAAATCTAAGAGCTGCTGCCAGCGGGAAAATTGGTGCATTTCCTGCTGGTGCTGGCAGCGTTACTGAGGTGGAATTCAACCAATTTAAAACTCAAATAAATGCCCCAAATGAATTATGCTGGGCCATTTGCACCGGACGTGTGAGAGTCCCGAATCGGCGATCAGCTGATATTCAAGAACACTTCCTGCTTTTTCTTCTCTGAATAACTGAAGGAAGAATAACTCAGTCTTGCATTAATGCAGGAAGCATTGCATGTTAGATCTTTTGAGACCAATCTATTGGAATTATAACTGTGAATTTACCTCTGACAGTCTTAACTGAAGCACGAACCCAGAAAAAAATAATTGAAGCCTGAACTGCTCCTCCAAAAATTAGTTCATTACAAGACTTACTACTGTGTTCTGTGCAATGTCCATTTAAAATATATGATATAACTGAATCAAACCTGTAGTTTTCCCCATGACAACTGCACTTCAATGATTGCATATTTCACACATACACATGGTAATAGAATCAGAGAAACATACAGTGCAGAAGAGGCACTTCAGCCCATCAAATCTGTATTGACACATTAGAAACACCTGAACTCTCACCTAATCCCATCTACCAGCACTTGACCCATAGCCCTGAATGTTATATTGTGCCTCATCCAGGTACTTTTTAAAGGATGTAAAGCAACCCGCATCGATCACCCTCCCAGGCAGCGCATTCTAGACCGTGCCCACCCTCAGGGTAAAAAGGTTTTTCCTCAAATTTCCCCTGAACCTCTTGCCCCTCACCTTGAACCAGTGTCCCCTGATGACTGACCTTTCAACTAAGGGAAACAGCTGCTCCTTATCCATTCTGTCCATGTCCCTCATAGTCTTGTACACTTCAATCAAGTCGCCCCTTAGTCTTCTCTGCTCCAACAAAAACAACCCAAGTCTACCCAACCTCTCTTCATAACTTAAATGTTCCATCCCAGGCAGCATCCTGGTGAATCTCCTCTGCATCCCCTCCAGCGCACCACATCCTGTGACCTCACCGAAGTTCTATACAACTCCAACATGACTTCCCTGCTTTTGTAATCTATGCCTCAATTGATAAAGGCAAGTGTCACATATACCTTTTTCAACACCCTACTAATATGCCCTTCCACCTTCGGAGATTTGTGGACAAACATGCCCAAGGTCCCTTTGTTCCACGGAACGTCCGAGTATCCTACCATTTATTGAATACTTCCTTGTCAAATTACTCCTTCCAAAATGTATCACCTCACACTTTTCAGAATTAAATTCCATCTGCCACTTATCTGCCCCTTTGACCAACCCGTCTATATCTTCTTGTAGCCCAATACACTCAGCCTCAGTGTTAACCACCCGGCCAATCTTTGTGTCATCACAAACTTACTAACCCTACCCCCCAACATAGTCGTCTATGTCATTTATATATAATAGAATGAGGTGTAGCTCTGAAACTGTACCTAGTGCAGCAGCATCAGTGTGGCACAACACCTTAAGGTTTGAAGCTTGTATATAATAAAGCTGAGAGATATAGATTAGCATGTATAAAGCCTGATGAGTTTCCAATCTCATCTAATCATTGTAAGGCAAACATTCCCCACACAGGGATAGAAAGTTACCCCAGTACCAAAACTTGCACACCTCTTAGTGACCAACAAACCCTTGCATACCTTATAGAGTCATAGAGGTTTACAGCATGGTAACAGGCCCTTCGGCCCAACTTGTCCATGCCGCCCTTTTTTTTAAAAACCCCTAAACTAATCCCAATTGCCCCCATTTGGCCCATATCCCTCTATACCCATCGTACCCATGTAACTATCTAAATGCTTTTTAAAAGATAAAATTGTACCCGCCTCTACTACTACCTCTGGCAGCTTGTTCCAGACACTCACCACCCTCTGTGTGAAAAAATTGCCCCTCTGGACACTTTTGTATCTCTCCCCTCTCACCTTAAACCTATGCCCTCTAGTTTTAGACTCCCCTACCTTTGGGAAAAGATATTGACTATCTAGCTGATCTATGCCCCTCATTATTTTATAGACCTCTATAAGGTCACCCCTCAGCCTCCTACGCTCCAGAGAAAAAAAAGTCCAAGTCTATTCAGCCTCTCCTTATAACTCAATCCATCAAGTCCCGGTAGCATCCTAGTAAATCTTTTCTGCACTCTTTCGAGTTTAATAATATCATTTCTATAATAGGGTGACCAGAATTGCACACAGTATTCCAAGTGTGGCCTTACCAATGTCTTGTACAACTTCAACAAGACATCCCAACTCTTGTATTCAATGTTCTGACCGATGAAACCAAGCATGCCAAATGCCTTCTTCACCACTCTGTCCACCTGTGACTCCACTTTCAAGGAGCTATGAACATGCACTCCCAGATCTCTTTGTTCTGTAACTCCCCCCAACGCCTTACCATTAATTGAGTAAGTCCTGCCCTGGTTCAATCGACCAAAATGCATTACCTCGCATTTATCTAAATTAAACTCCATCTGCCATTCGTCAGCCCACTGGCCCAATTGATCAAGATCCCACTGCAATTGGAGATAACCTTCCTCACTGTCCACCATGCCACCAATCTTGGTGTCATCTGCAAACTTACTAATCATTCCCCCTATATTCTCATCCAAATCATTAATATAAATGACAAATAACAGTGGGCCCAGCACTGATCACTGAGGCACACCGCTGGTCACAGGCTTCCAGTTTGAAAAACAGCTCTCTACAACCACCCTCTGGCTTCTGTCAAGAAGCCAATTTTGTATCCATTTAGATATTTCACCCTGGATCCCGTGAGGTTTAACTTTATGGAACAATCTACCATGCGGTACCTTGTCAAAGGCCTTGCTAAAGTCCATGTAGACAACATCAACTGCACTGCCCTCATCTACCTTCTTGGTTACCCCTTCAAAAAACTCAATCAAATTTGTGAGACATGATTTTCCACTCACAAAGCCATGCTGACTGTCCCTAATCAGTCCTTGCATCTCTAAATGCCTGTAGATCCTGTCTCTCAAAATACCTTCCAACAATTTACCCATCACAGATGTGAGGCTCACTGGCCTGTAGTTCCCAGGCTTTTCCCTGCAGCCCTTTTTAAACAAAGGCACAACATTTGCCACTCTCCAATCTTCAGGCACCTCACCCGTGACTATCGATGATTCAAATATCTCTGCTAGGGGACCCGCAATTTCCTCCCTAGCCTCCCACAACGTCCTGGGATATACCTCATCAGGTCCTGCAGATTTATCTACCTTGATGCGCTTTAAGACTTCCAGCACCTCCTTCTCTGTAATATGTACACTCGTCAAGACATCACTGTTTAATTCCCCAAGTTCCCTAACATCCATGCTTTTCTCAACAGTAAATACTGATGAGAAATATTCATTTAGGATCTCACCCATCTCTTGTGGATCTGTACATAGATTACCTTGTTGATCGTTAAGAGGCCCTACTCTCTCTCTTGTTACTCTTTTGCCCTTTATGTATTTGTAGAAGCTCTTTGGATTCTCCTTTGCCTTATCTGCCAAAACAATTTCGTGTCTCCTTTTTGCCCTCCTGATTTCTCTCTTAACTCTACTCCTACACCCCCTATACTCTTCAAGAGATTCACTTGATCCCAGCAGCCTATGCACGTCATGTGCACGTCTTCCTCTTGACCAGGGCCTCAATATCCCGAGTCATCCAGGGTTCGTGACTTCTGCCAGCCTTGTCCTTCACTCTAAGAGGAATGTGTTTACCCTGAACCCTGGTTAACACACTTTTGAAAGCATGCCACTTACCAGACGACCCTTTTCCTTCCCACAGACTCCCCCAATTAACTTTTCAAAGTTCCTGCCTGATACAGTCCAAAGATGTGCGGATTAGGTTGATTGGCTATGCTAAAATTGCCCCTTGGTGTCCTGGGATGCGTAGATTAGAGGGACTAGCGGGTAAAATATGTAGGGATATGGGGGTAGGGCCTGGGTGGGATTGTGGTCGGTGCAGACTCGATGGGCCGAATGGCCTCTTTCTGTACTGTAGGGTTTCTATGATTTCTATGATACCATCAAAATTGGCCTTGCCCCAATTTAGAATATTAACTTTTGGATTATAGTGACCAGTTGCCCACCATCTCACCCTTTGATGCTGAAAATGATGAGAAAACCACCATAACGACTTGCATTCTTGCATAGCGCATTATTACGTCCTCATGATGTCTCAGAGTGCCAATGAATGACATGGAAATTTTACTAACAGTTCTTCAAAAGATAAATATTGATGAGGAAAAAGCAAAGCACGGTAGCACAGTGGTTAGCACTGCTGCTTCACAGCTCCAGGGACCTGGGTTCGATTCCCAGCTTGGGTCACTGTCTGTGTGGAGTTTGCACATTCTCCTCGTGTCTGCGTGGGTTTCCTCCGGGTGCTCCGGTTTCCTCCCACAGTCCAAAGATGTGCAGGTTAGGTTGATTGGCCATGCTAAAATTGCCCCTTAGTGTCCTGAGATGTGTAGGTTAGAGGGATTAGCAGGTAAATGTGTAGGGATATGGGGGTAGGGCCTGGGTGGGATTGTGGTCGGTGCAGACTCGATGGGCCGAATGGCCTGTTTCTGCACTGTAGGGTTTCTATGATTTCTATGTAGAAAGAGTCTGGTGCTTTAATTAAGTTTTCACATGTAGAATCTGACATGTTTAAGTGTGGTATTGTCGTGACTCTAAGGTAAATTTTAAGTCCAAGTTGGCCACAGCAAAACTCAGACTTGTGAAACTTCTAAGATCCAGTGAAACACCAAATGAGCCAAATGAACAAGATTCCGCATCCTCATCTCAATAGTCAATAGCAAAATAATTTTGATGTCTTAATTAACTAATATGAATGGTTTTAATGGATCAAGTAAGGAGATTGGCTATCGACTCATAGAAGATGATAGGCTGTATGGCTGCCTCATCCGCTATCAGATGTTTGTGCCAGCTGAAAGAGATTCTATTTTTCAGCCCTTGGTGGTTGCTCAGTAGATCATGGCACGCTATCATGGCACGTTTTAGATGTTTTCTGTCTCTAGCTCCCCCCCTCTCCCCCGCTCTCCAGCGAAAATAAATTCCCCTCAACCCCACTTCAATCCTTCATCCTATCACTTTTAATCTATGCACCCTGGTTAATCCTCTGCTTTTAGAAATATGTCCTTCCATACCCACTTTGTCAAGGCCCCCTCATTATTTTCATCATAGAATCCCTATTATGCAAAGAGGACATTTGGCCCATCAAGTCTGCATCGATACTCTGACAGAGTATGCCATCCAGACCCTCTCACTCGCCCGATTCCCATAAGCCCACACACTTACCACCTAACCTGCACATTGAGGATACTAAGGGACAATTTAACATGGCCAATCCACTTAACCTGCACATCTTTGGACTGGGGGAGGAAACCAGAGCACCCAGAGGAAACCCACACAGATACGGGAAGAATGTGCAAACTCCACATAGTCACCTGAGCCCAGAACTGAACCTGGGTCCCTGGAGCTGTGAGGCAGTAGTGCTTGCCACCGTGCCGCCCATTATGTACTTCGATTAAATCCTCCCGCTTGTCAGGACCAGGACTAATTGGCGCCTGCACAACTTCCCTCTGGGAGGGGAGGCAGGACATCTCAGGAGACCTTTGAATTAGGCTTCCAACCTGCTAATTGGATTCAAATATATTTAAATCAATTCTAATCAGGTTCCTTCCTGCTCTAGCCTGGTGAGAATCCCGATTTGACCCTAATGCCCGATTCAACCACTTAAAAAGGCTAATTAGCAAAACTGAGACTTATCATAGGCGGGTCATTGTCCAGTTGGTTAAAAGATTGGCTTAAGAATGGAAAGCAATAGGTGACATTGAGTGGACCACTTTTTTTTGTTGTAAATGAATGATGTGCATTTTGGAATCCAGAGTAAAATTTCAAAATTTGCCGACAATGCTAAACTTGGAGGAGTGGCAAACAGTGAGAATGATACCAACTACTTGCACCAGACGTAGATAGGCTAACAGAATGGACACCTGAGTGGTAGATGGAATTTAATACAGAGAAGTGTGAGTGCATTTTGGCAGGAGGGATAAGGAGAAGCGATATAGATTTTATGGCCTGGATCATCACTGAGCCGTGTTGACTTGGAAGCCCTTCAAGAATGGCTGGCAGGTACTGATTCCAGGATCCCTACTGGGCTGTGTGATTTTTGGGAGTGTCTTTATAGGGTGCAGGCGCATTCCGTCAAAAGCTGCATTCATGGCCAGCATAGTTGTGGAGATAGGTATGTCTTATTCCTCGGAAACTTTTCTGGATTCAGGCCAGGCTTTAGAGAGATATAGTTCATGGCCCCTTCAAGGGGTTGGTGTACCCTTGTCTGCATGAGGGGACCTTTTAAAAAGTAAATTTAAAAGATCCCTTCATTCACTAACCCACCCCCCCCCCCCCCACCCCCCAACCCACACCCAAAGTCCCCTCACGCCAGTTCTGCCCTTTCACCCACCCCCTCAGGACTGTCATGCACCCTTTGTCCCTCTACCCACCCCCTATAGCCCCTGATATCCTCTATGCCAAACTATGGCACTTAACATGCTCATTCGTTCTGAACCTTGTGGTGAAGAGCAGAATGTGTAAAAGCAAGTTTTGTTGGATAAACATATGGATGATATTGGAATGGTGTAGGTTAGATGGGCTTTAGATTGGTTTCACAGGTCGGTGCAACATCGAGGGCCGAAGGGCCTGTACTGCGCTGTAAAGTTCTATGTTCTATGTTAAGTGGCCCATTGAGAACTTTCTCCTATGCTTGAAAAAAATCCGGAACTGCAAGCCAATAAAAGTGCCAATCATCCAGACGCTTTGAAGTTTCAAAAACCACAAACCTTTGAATGCACCTCAACTTGTGTGAACAAATATTGTGAAATTGACTGCAGAGATCAGAGAGCTGCGCTGTCAATCAAACGATGTTTTTTTCTGGGGGGCAGGTGTTATACCTGTCTGGGCTTTCAGCCAAACTTCATAATGTATGCTTGACTGAGAGCCCAGACAGCTATCATAAAAGGGCTGGCTAGCCTCCTTCTGTGCTGCGACTGTTGTGTAATTCTTTGATTCTTATATCATGTACAATGAAAATCATCATTACAATAATCTTGGTTGGTAGGTCCTTTGTTTGGCATATTCGATGTTTTCATGATTTTCCGACTGGAAGGCCACTTTGAGGCATTTTGTCATCTTCATAATGACATTAGCTGGCAAGTTCTTGTTCAACTAACATACACAGGGAGACCACATACAGGTATAAAATGTGTTTAAAATCACAATGGCATTTCTGAGAAACAGCAGCTGGTATCAAGCCACTATCTAGATCAATTTGAAACACATGAAGCATGAAGAACCTCTATCTCATCATTGACCTAACAACAGAGGTCCCTAGCTTTGACTTCCTTTGAAGACATGTTTGATTTGTCATGTCCTCCATAAATGGATGATGAAGGATGATCCAAAGTGCAAATGTGGCCATGAGTCCCTGATCATGAAACACATCACAACAACCCACCGACAAAGATCCATTGTGGGAGGCATCTCATTTCTCCAAACAGCATCTCAGGAAACCTTTGAATGGATAGCAAAACCAGACATCCCATCCCATAAGTTTTTCCCATCATGTATAAGTTGTCGTAGCAGTAGCACTACAGAAGACAGCTTGCTACTGGAATATAAACCAGGCAGACATGTATTGTGCAAACAGGCAGGGTTAATTATTAATCCAGGCAAAGGTCTGCTGGAAAATAGTGATCACAATACACATATCAAGCATGAGAGTAACATACTCCAGTGACAAACAAGAATTTTAAACTTAAACTGATCCAATCACAAAGTCATGAGGGCTAAGGTTGATTGATTAAGTCAACTAAAAGATATGAGCTGGGATTTTTCCAAAAAGAAACCTAAGTGCCTGTTTCAAGTTATCATCACCCTCTACCCCCCATCAAGCATGTGCCTTCCACGCATCTCCCTTCCCTTCCCACTGGTCTTTCCTGAGCAGCCATGGCACAGAGTCAGAGCAGCTGCAAGATCATTGCATGAAATGTAGGTGAATGCAGCAGTACAAACCTCAAAACTGCGAATGAAGTGTAGTTTTCTAGGTGCATATCAGTTAAATTTGCTCGAGATTCACACCAAATATGGCGATTATATTGGGAGTGTGATTGCAGTAAGCTGAGCATTTCAATGAACATTCATAAGATGTAAAGGCATTGAAATACTTTTCCCAATACGGTGGGGCAGTCAACCCAAACTGCCATGAAAGTCAGTAGGGGAAAATTGCAACCTGTTTTTATGCCAGTGGAACACATTTTTTGCCGCACTCTGAATTTTCTGGTCCCGCCTGCTGCTTGCGGGTCTGGAACATTCCTCCCGAGAGTTTGGGGTCACATTTGATTTGACGTCACTGAGCCTGTCGCAATTGGAGGAATGTGAGAAGGGAAGAGGGATTAAGGAAGTGTGGCAATAGGACAAATGCCATGTGCAAAATGGTCAGTGAGACTCTGCACATAATATTGTGGAATAGACATGGTTTCCAGAGCACAAGGCTTCCAAAGATTCCATGTTGCATGGCAGGGGTGAATTCAAATCCTAATGCGGCAACCTGACAGATCCCTCCCTCGTGCACCATCTCTCCAACCATTTGTTCATCTGGTCTATTCTCCTATTTCTGCTATCGCTAGCATGTGGCACTGGGAGTAATCCTGAGATTACAATGTATGAGCTGCTGCTTCTTAATTTGTATCCTAGCTCCCTATATTCATCTTTCAGGACCTCACCCCTCTTGTTACCTATGTCGTTGGTACTGATATGAACCATGACCTCCAGCTGTTCACGCTCCCCTTTCAGAGTGTCTTGCAGCCGCTTAGTGACATCCATGACCTTGACAACTTACCATCCTAGATCATGTCAGCGGCCACAGAAATATCCCTTCGGATAGAATCCCCAATAACTATTGCTCTCCCACTCTTTTTTTTCTCCACACACTCCCGGTGCAGATGAGCCACTTATGGTGCCACGGACTTGGCTGTTGCTGCCATACCCTTGAGAAACCACCTCCCCCAGTAGTGTCCAAAATAGAATAACTGTTAGACGGAGATGTATCCAGGGGCCTCTAGCAATACCTGCCTCATGCTTTTGCTCTGTTTGGTGGTAGCCCATTCTCTTTCTGCCTGTGCACTCATTACCTGCGATGTGACCACCTCACTGTGCATGCTATACCCAAAAATCTCATTCTGGCAGATGCTGCACAGTGAATCCAGTCGCAGATTTTGAGTAGCTGCAGCTGGCAACACTTGCTGCACACATGGTCACCCTGAACATGGGAAGTGTGTCTGACTTTCCACATGGCACAAGAGCAGCATTCCACATGGCCCAGCTGTCCTGCCAAGACTTATCCTTGAACTAGTCCCTTTACTTTTACTTCCTCTAGTTTATTAAGCACAGTCAAAATACCCACCAGGCCCTATTTACCAAGGCCACTGCTCGTCTTTCTGAGGAAAGGTAGAAAAGGTTCCCTCCTCACCGAGCTCCCTCACTCACCAGACTCCAAATGTAAACATTCTTCTGCAGTCCAAACCAGGAGCAGACATTATTCAGTCATCTGCTGCAAGACTTAAAGAGCTTTTCTCTATCTAAATGCACTTTTAGGCTCTGGATTAACACATTTAGGTCACCCTTGAAATAAGGCAACACATAGTGGTCAGAATTTTACCATCCCACCCGCCACGGGAATTGGAGTCGGTGAGGGGCGGACCATGGAAAGGTCCATTGACCTCGGGCAGGATGTTATGGTTTTGGGATGAGCGAAGCTGTAAAGTCCCACCCGGTGTCTCTGCACTGGTGGAGGTTACAGGTGTACGCAATGATGGCTCGACATCTAGTGGATCCTCAGCATCAATATCGGAGGTTGGGCTGGGGCTGAGGATTTGGCAGAAAGTTTGTCTCGAACTGCTCTTGCTGGTGCCTAAGAGAGAAAAGATAGAATCAGTTCCTGAGTGGGCAGAATCCAATGTTCATTTAACTCACTGTGTAAGTCATGATGTGTTCAACCCATGGAGGGTTCATCCATACTGTTTTGCTTGGGGAGGCCAATCTTGCCTTCACCACATGAGCAATCCCTGTCCTCCCATGCCAACTTGGCTGCCTCCTCGAAGGCAACCAACTCCTGTATTGGGGGGTTCCCCCACTGATCTCTCTCTCTTCCTGTGGGAAAGCTTTGCCTGCTTTGGATGAAATTGAATGGGAGGAGAACAAGTGGAAGAGAAGTTGAGTGTGCAGAACGATAAATGAGTTGGTGGAGATGTTTAAAGTGTATGAGACATTCAGTACAAATGTCACTTCTGCTAATTGTGTTTGAGATCCTTGTGGACTGTAACCCTTAGAGTGCCTGACGCCCTAATGAAAATGTGAGTCTAGAGTATGTAAAAGGTTGACTTATCCTGGTGGAGTAGATGGGATCATTCATTCTTTTCCAGCACTGCAACGTGTTTTTTTTCCTATGTGCTTGGGGCACAGACCTCGCTGGCAACATTTCCCAGGCTGGCATTGTCAAGCTAGTCACTCTCCTGCTCCCTACCTCGGGAAATGGACATCTCAGCATTCACCGATGGCCTGGAGGAGAGTCACCAGGCAGTCATGGCTTAATCAAAGGGGCAACAGAGGGCTTGTTTCTCCTGGAGGACATGTTGTATAGCCACACCACATAGTAGGCCAGCAGAGAATGAGTGTGTATTTGGGAACTGCTTAAATATGGTGTCAGGAATTTGAAATCTAAGAAGTAACATAAGACCATAAGACCATAAGACATAGGAGCGGAAGTAAGGCCATTCGGCCCATCGAGTCCACTCCACCATTCAATCATGGTTGATTTCAACTCCATTTACCCGCTCTCTCCCCATAGCCCTTAATTCCTCGAGAAATCAAGAATTTATCAATTTCTGTCTTGAAGACGCTCAACGTCTCGGCCTCCACAGCCCTCTGTGGCAATGAATTCCACAGACCCACCACTCTCTGGCTGAAGAAATTTCTCCTCATCTCTGTTCTAAAGTGACTCCCTTTTATTCTAAGGCTGTGCCCCCGCGTCCTAGTCTCCCCTGTTAATGGAAACAACTTCCCTACGTCCATCCTATCTAAGCCGTTCATTATCTTGTAAGTTTCTATCAGATCTCCCCTCAACCTCCTAAACTCCAATGAATATAATCCCACGATCCTCAGACGTTCATCGTATGTCAGGCCTACCATTCCTGGGATCATCCGTGTGAATCTCCGCTGGACCCGCTCCAGTGCCAGTATGTCCTTCCTGAGGTGTGGGGCCCAAAATTGCTCACAGTACTCCAAATGGGGCCTAACCAGTGCTTTATAAAGCCTCAGAAGTACATCCCTGCTTTTGTATTCCAAGCCTCTTGAGATAAATGACAACATTACATTTGCTTTCTTAATTACGGACTCAACCTGCAAGTTTACCTTTAGAGAATCCTGGACTAGGACTCCCAAGTCCCTTTGCACTTTAGCATTATGAATTTTGTCACCGTTTAGAAAATAGTCCATGCCCCTATTCTTTTTTCCAAAGTGTACGACCTCGCACTTGCCCACGTTGAATTTCATCAGCCACTTCTTGGACCACTCTCCTAAACTGTCTAAATCTTTCTGCAGCCTCCCCACCTCCTCAATACTACCTGCCCCTCCACCTATCTTTGTATCATCGGCAAACTTGGCCAGAATGCTCCCAGTCCCGTCATCTAGATCGTTAATATATAAAGAGAACAGCTGTGGCCCCAACACTGAACCCTGCGGGACACCACTTGTCACCGGTTGCCATTCTGAGAAAGAACCTTTTATCCCAACTCTCTGCCTTCTGTCTGACAGCCAATCGTCAATCCATGTTAGTACCTTGCCTCGAATACCATGGGCCCTTATTTTACTCAGCAGTCTCCCGTGAGGCACCTTGTCAAAGGCCTTTTGGAAGTCAAGATAGATAACATCCATTGGCTCTCCTTGGTCTAACCTATTTGTTATCTCTTCAAAGAACTCTAACAGGTTTGTCAGGCACGACCTCCCCTTACTAAATCCATGCTGACTTGTCTTAATCCGACCCTGCACTTCCAAGAATTTAGAAATCTCATCCTTAACGATGGATTCTAGAATTTTGCCAACAACTGAGGTTAGGCTAATTGGCCTATAATTTTCCATCTTTTTTCTTGTTCCCTTCTTGAACAGTGGGGTTACAACAGCGATTTTCCAATCCTCTGGGACTTTCCCTGACTCCAGTGACTTTTGAAAGATCATAACTAACGCCTCCACTATTTCTTCAGCTATCTCCTTTAGAACTCTAGGATGTAGCCCATCTGGGCCCGGTAAGTGGACAAATCAGAACCTGCCCCACCACATGATTCGATGAGCAGCATGCCGATGCATAATTAATCAGCTTTCAAGCGAAAGATCAGGTGTAAGAATCGGCCCCTGCCAATCAACGGGAAGCTCGCCAATTATCCTGCCTGCTACCACACACTTAGCCTGCAAAATAGAAATTTCCACCCACTGTTCCCCTTTTGAACAAACATCTGGTCAAAGTTAACTGCTTGAATATTGCACTTGATCTTAACTCCCTGTGTCCAAGGCCATAGGAGAATAAATCCTCATAACACCTTATTACAGCTGGATTTAATTTGACACGTGTTTGGCCTAACCAGTCTAATTCCTTTTGCAGTCTTTTGATGCAGCCTGATTTTACTGCCTTTTCTATTTTTGAGCCATCAGCAAAGTTGATCAGGCTGTATCTTACTTTGACAAACAAGTAATGTATCTACAATAGGGGTTCATGCAGCTATTCATTCAATAATTCCCCCTTCCCCTCAACACTTCACACACCCACACCCACACACCCCTCCTCTTCACAGAATTCTAGTTTCCACTGTCTGATCCATGTTCATGAGCCACTCTGTCTTCTGGTGACTCTTAAGTTCAATCAAAGTTCCTAATATGAATGAACATTTGTCAAAACTGTTTTGAAAATCTAACATTCAGAAAAAGTGTCAGTCTACATTTTCTGTAATATCTTGAAATGATTCAAAGATGTTCAAGGCATAATCTTCTTCCAGTACAATGCTGGCTGATTTTACTTGGTTAGCACTGATTAAGTAGCTGTTCAAATTTCATCTTAGCATATATTTTATTATTTTAACTGTTAACATTATTGTCTGTTCTGGCAACCATTTCAAAACAGCATATTTGACTGTTGTGTTCTGAACATCATCAGTGCTTAGTGGGTTTTTGATAATGATAGCTATTGTTACACAAATTTCATTCGTAGAGTTCACCACCATAGGATATACCATCTGTCTCAGGGTACTTAGGCCTTAGTTCCCCTTAACTAATTGGCTGTGATGATTTCAAAATTGGCTGGAATACTGGTGCGTTTTGTCAACTATGCTGCTTTAATCAGGTAAATTTCAAATCTGTCTTGTTGCACCAGTTTTGGAGTGGCAGTTTTGAATTTAAAAATATTACTGAGATTATTGCAATGTTTGCCCAATTGTTGGAGTTCCACAAATTAGATCACCTCAGTTCAGTGATCCTTTTAAAAAAAATTTGAATTAAAGTATTGCCAGAAAGCAAATTATCACTATTGTAAAAAAATACAAAAACACTTTTTTAACTGATCCATATTTTCTATGTATTCTTGCTGTATTTTCTAATTTACATAGACTACCAGTATAACCTTTTTGTTCTGTCAGTGATATAGTATTGAAGGTTTCGTTTTATCTAGTATGGTATCTCTTTATCTTAGTTTGAATGCTGCTTCAGTGCAGTATGGATCTTGAGGTTGGAAAAATTATGTGCTGCTCAATAATGTGGTGTGGTGATGAGATCTTCTTTCAGAATCCAACAGAACAACTTGGGTCACTAGACATGCTTTTGTCTGCCAACCTTTTCAGTCCACTGAATGCATAATCACAACTAGTACAAAGGCAAGTAAGAAATCATTCAGATCAGTGCTGAGGTGGCTGAATGAAAAACAGCTTGTTTGAACTCCTTGCTGAAAGCACAACATGAAGCTCAAATAAAATGAAAGACATTCACCATCACAAGTAATGTCCTTAATAATCTTGTTAGGCTCGTCTTTCTCTGTGTGAGACAAATGGAACATTATTGGCTTATAGGCTGTTGTAAATAATTTAGTTTCCAATATGCAGGCTGAGCTGACAGTAAATTAAAATGACGAGAACAGGGTTAGTTCAACAAAATAACTAACCAATCTGTTTTAATTGGCACAGGTGAGTTCGGAATAAATATGGGGCAAAGTCTTACCTAAAATGGCAGAGTGTTGTTTCTGGTGAGAAAACTGGTGTGTTTCTGTCCAGAGAAACAGGTCAGTTTTCTCTCCTGATCTTATGGCACTTGCCAAAAAAATCAAGGGGACCACACCATCATGCAGGGGGTGGGGCCTTAACATACCAGCAAAGCCTGGCTGCACAGAGATTGGGACACCATCTTTAATGTGTGCCCCAATCAGAACAGCAATAAACCTCCACCCCCCCTCCCAGCCCACCACAAAGGTCCCAGGGGCTCCTCTCCAACACCCCCCCCCCCCCCACTCCCCCGACGAAGCCAGCATTCACTCCAAAACCCTTCCTCTCCCAGTGAGCATCAGGCCCTTAACCCTCCAACCTTCCCCCCTGATCATCGGCCCCTTCCCTCCCCCTCCCCCTCCCAAGAGATCAGTGACAATGTCCTCCCCCTCCCATTATTGGTCCCTTCCCCCACCCAGGTAGTTGGAGCTGGCACTCACCACCCCGCCCCTAACAGCCATCGCCAGCATCCCAGATCCCCTGACCACTCCGGCACATCACCACGTATAAAATAAATTCTTCCCCTTCTTCCATGAGGCTCCCACTGACGTTTGTCCCTTGGCTCAACCTGTGCTAACCTGTCAGTGGGGGCAATGCCAGGGCACTGCCCAATTCTCACCCTCTCCCCCGGGTGCTATACTCACCTTTTATGCCCTGAAGGGATCCCCACAACAAGTCCATATTTGGGTGAACCTGTTGTAAACCGCGCCAACGGCACAGTTTGAAAATGAAGCAAGGGGGCAGTATCTGGTAAGGGGGCGTGTTAATATTCAAATTAATTGATGTACTTAAATCAAGTTCACGCCTGTTATGGGTATGAACCTGATATCGTTGCCAGTGAGGGGTGGGGAAAATCGAAAATTGCGATCTTGCTGGCGAGGTCTGCAACTCCCAGATCTTGAGCCCTCGCTGACATTCCCACAGATGATGGTAGTGGGCTCAAGATGTTATCTTAGGGGATTTATAAATGTACACAAATTAAATTGCCTCGAATTAAATTCTTGTTGCTATGCTTTTAAACTCGCCATGTCAAAATCATGGCAGGAAAAGGCGACAGATATTGGATGTGGAATACAAGGAAAGTAGAAAGAAACTTAAGCAAGGAGTAAGAAGGGCTAAAAGGGGTCATGAAAAAGCATTGGCCAGCAGGATTAAGGAAAATCCCAAGGCTTTTTATACATATGTAAAGAGCAAGAGGGTAGCCAGGGAGAGGGTTGGCCCACTCAAGGACAAGAGAGGGAATCTATGCGTGGAGCCAGAGGAAATGGGCGAGGTATTAAATGAGTACTTTGCGTCAGTATTCACTAAAGAGAAGGACTTAATGGATGATGAGTCTGGGAAAGGATGTGTAGATAGTTTGAGTCATGTTGAGATCAAAAAGGAGGAGGTATTGGGGTTCTTGAGAAATATTAAGGTAGACAAGTCCCCAGGGCCTGATGGGATATACCCCAGAATACTGAGAGAGGCAAGGGAGGAAATTGCTGGGGCCTTGAGAGAAATCTTTGTAACCTCATTGACTACAGGGGAGGTCCCAGAGGATTGGAGAATAGCCAATGTTGTTCCTTTGTTTAAGAAGGATAGCAAGAATAATCCAGGTAATTACAGGCCAGTGAGCCTTACGTCAGTGGTAGGGAAATTATTGGAGAGGATTCTTCGAGACAGGATTGATTCCCACTTGGAAATAAGTGGACGTATTAGTGAGAGGCAACATGGTTTTGTGAAGGGGAGGTCGTGTCTCACGAACTTGATCAAGTTTTTCGAGGAAATGACAAAGATGATTGATGAGGGTAGGGCAGTGGATGTTGTCTACATGGACTTCAGTAAGGCCTTTGACAAGGTCCCTCATGGCAGACTGGTACAGAAGATGAAGTCATATGGGATCAGAGGTGAGCTGGCAAGGTGGATACAAAACTGGCTCGGTCAAAGAAGACAGAGGGTAGCAGTGGAAGGGTGTGTTTCTGAATGGAGGGGTGTGACAACTGGTGTTCCTCAGGGATCAGTGCTGGGACCTTTGCTGTTTGTAATATATGTAAATGATTTGGAGGAAAATGTAATTGGTTTGATTAATAAGTTTGCGGATGACACAAAGGTTGGTGGATTTGCGGATAGTGATGAGGACCATCAGAGGATACAGCAGGATATAGATCAGTTGGAGACTTGGGCGGAGAGATGGCAGATGGAGTTTAATCCGGACAAATGTGAGGTGATGCATTTTGGAAGGTCTAATATAGATCGGAAATATACAGTAAATGGCTGAACCCTTAAGAGTATTGATAGGCAAAGGGATCTGGGTGTACAGGTACAGAGGTCACTGAAAGTGGCAATGCAGGTGGAGAAGGTAGTCATAGAATCATAGAAATCATAGAAACCCCTACAGTGCAGAAGGAGGCCATTCGGCCCATCGAGTCTGCACCGACCACAATCCCACCCAGGCCCTATCCCCACATATTCACCCGCTAATCCCTCTAACCTACGCATCCCAGGACTCTAAGGGGCAATTTTTAAACCTGACCAATCAACCTAACCCGCACATCTTTGGACTGTGGGAGGAAACCGGAGCACCCGGAGGAAACCAACGCAGACACGAGGAGAATGTGCAAACTCCACACAGACAGTGACCCGAGCCGGGAATCGAACCCGGGACCCTGGAGCTGTGAAGCAGCAGTGCTAACCACTGTGCTACCGTGCCGCCCCGGCATACGGCATGCTTGCCTTCATTGGCCGGGGTATTGAGTTTAAAAATTGCCAAGTCATGTTGCAGCTTTATAGAACCTTAGTTAGGCTGCACTTGGAATATAGTGTTCAATTCTGGTCGCCACACTAGCAGAAGGATGTGGAGGCTTTGAAGAGGGTACAGAAAAGACTTACCAGGATGTTGCCTGGTATGGAGGGCATTAGCTATGAGGAGAGGTTGGAGAAACTTGGTTTGTTCTCACTGGAGCAACGGAGGTTGAGAGGAGACCTGATAGAAGTCTACAAGATTATGAGAGGCATGGACAGAGTGGATAGTCAGAAGCTTTTTCCCAGGGTGGAAAAATCAATTACTTGGGGGCAGAGGTTTAAGGTGCGAGGGGCAAGGTTTAAAGGAGATGTACGAGGCACATTTTTTACACAGAGTAGTGGGTGCCTGGAACTCGTTGCCGGGGGAGGTAGTGGAAGCAGATATGGTAGTGACTTTTAAGGGGCGTCTTGACAAGTACATGAATAGGATGGGAATAGAGGGATATGATCACTGGAAGGGTAGGGGGTTTTAGTTAAGTCGGGCAGCATGGTTGGTGCAGGCTTGGAGGGCCGAAGGGCCTGTTCCTGTGCTGTAATTTTCTTTGTTCTTTGTTCTTTGAGGTGTTTCAATTCTGGGGCATAGTCTTGATTGTTAGTGTTTCATCAGCAAAACCTAAGATAACTGCATTTTGAAGAAATACATCTTACCACTTAATGAATACCTTTATTGTTTCTTCACTGTGTGGTTTTATAGCAATCTTACATAGTACATCAAAGTTATTATTTGTATCAAACACTCTCAGATGAATTTGTTTTGGTTTAATGTGACTGCTGGCTGAAATACAATGGTGCTGCATTTTTTTGCAATTCATTTCTGAACAGAATCTTGCAGAACCTTGTCTGATAATGAATCAAATTAATTTCTGAAGTATTCTTATTTTTTCAAAATTTCTGAGACGTTCAAGCTGAAGCCATTCCCACTTTCCGCAATAGTTGCTGCGTAATAATGAGGAGTTGAAGTTGGTGAATGCATTGGCCTTTCACTTCTCGGTATTAGTTTAAATCTAGCCAAGGCTGATGAGATTAAACTTTCTTCCCTCTTAAAATCCTATGTGAAATGTATTGGAGCAGACTCAATCTAATTTGGAATGGGCATGTTATTCTGCAACAAAATTGCCCCTACTCTATCACTGATCGCTACTCAACGGCACTTCCATTGCAGAAATCCCCCATCATATTGGGGGTTGCTATTGGCCAGAAACTTAACTGGACCAGCCATATAAATATTGTGGCTACTTATTATTCTGCATTGAGTAACTCAATTGTCCAAAATTTTTTCACCATCCACAACGTCCTTTACTGTAACCAGGTCAAAATCCTGGAACTCCCTTCAGCTCTGTGGATGTGCCTATACCACATGGACTGCAGTGGTTCAATAGGGAAGCTCACCATGCCTTTTCAAGGGAAATTAGTTATAGGCAACAAATGCTGGCCTTGCCATCAACATCCACATCCCATCAACACTTTTTAAAAAAATGAAACATACATTTAGACTGGTGACAGAATGATTGATGGAAAATAAAAATGACACATTGGTGTGGACAATGGTATCCTTCTCAGTTGAGACTGATGTAATTGTTGGAGAAAACCACAGATAGCTTTACTCTGTATGTAACCTAACCTGAATATTTTTACTTCATGTCACCAACATCCCCGCACCACCCACACCATTTCAATAAGCTTATCTTTCACCAACTGGGATTCAATTAAAGACAATTAAAATATGCTTTCTCTGAATAAATGTTTGGCTTGCAGATATTTTCCCCCTTTACTCTTGAAGGTAGTAACTCATGTTGCATGTAGTAAGTATCTATTCTCTAAAATCTTGCCCAAAAGGTAATTCTCCAGTGTTACTATTATTAGGCTATTCACAACGAGGAGGAGGATTCTCCAACGTAGCTCATTCTTACTCTTATCCACTGTGTAAACACTTGCCTTCAAGCAGAATTCACTGGATAAAGATCCAAAGAGGAGAGAGTGCTTCACTGCCATCCTAGCTTAATCGAGTTTGAATGTAGGACCTTCTTGGTGAGCAATAGAAGAGGCTAATGTGAATTTTCATTCCCAGTTCCTTTTAAACCAAGTGTTTGGTGCATTCCCTCAGCATTAACTGCTGCATCTTTGCTCAGTTATTTTCCACCTGTTCAATATTCACTTCCATGTTAGTAGAAATCGTTATTAAACACAATTTATAGCCAATTGTGTAATCTTTTCAGATGGATCAAAATTTCAGAAATCAGCAAATATTAGGATACTTATTGAATGAAAGATTATGATGCATTCTGCATCTTGATAGTTCTATAACTATATTATCTAATTGTCATGCAATATATCTTCTAAAATGTCTTTAAATTTGTGCTAGGTTTTTAATAGTATTAGGTGGAATCTAACATTATCAGTGGCTCTAAGAGCCCTACCTCAAATGCACACATAAGCCCGTTATATCAGTTTGATATTCTAACCTCTTTTGCCTGGCTATAACTGCTCTCCAAAAGATTGGTGGGTCACTTCCGAAAAGTTATACCTTTCTTAATTTGTAACTATTGTAAAACTGGCCAAAAAGATTGATTCTATTGCAGCTGCTGAAGCTGGCGTATGAAAGCTGAAGGATCTCCGAGATGCACATGTAGCACTTCCAGATGATTTGATACACAAATTCTAAACTCCAGAACTCATTCACTTGTCACTCACCACAGACATGTGTTCAACTCCAAGCAGATCCCTCACTAGCATAATTTAAAGGACTGACCATCCAATTTGTAGATTAAGTAATTTGGACTTATTTCTGCTGTTAGGAAGTTTGTGGAACAACAGTGGAATGTTTTTGGTGGTGTTGTGGTGAATTTCTGGACTTGGCAATGAATGTTGCTGCATCCTCTCAGGGAGGACAGAGGATTCTGTGATCTGCCCATACAAAAGGAAGAAAGGAAGACTTTCATTTAAAAAGTGCCTTGCATAACTACCAGACATCCTAAAGTGCTTCATAGTCAATGAAGTACTTTTGAAGTGTAGTCACTGTGGTTAACGTAGCAGCCAATTTTCATGTGCAGCAATGTGATGTTGATAGAGGGATAAATTGGCTAGACCACTGGTGATAACTCCCCTGCTCTTCTTTGAAATAGTCATGGGTTACATACAACAAACTAAATAGGAGCAGAAGTAGGTCATTTGGTTCCTCGAGTCTGCTCTGTCATTCAGTAGGATCATGGCTGATCTGTTGTGTTTCGCATTCCACATTCCCATCTGCCCAGATAATTTTTGATTGCCTTGCCCAACAAGAATCTATGTGCCTTTAAAAAAAAATCAGTAACCCCATTTCCACCGCCTTCTGAGGCAGAGTTCCAAAGTTGTGCAATCCTCTTGAGAGAAAAAAAATTCTCCTCATACCGTCCTAAAAGGGTGACCCCTAATTTTAAAACAGTGTCCCCTGGTTCTAGGCTCACCCATTCTACATAGACTAGTTCAGGATCAAATCATCCCTTACTCTTCTAAACTCCAGTGGAAACAAGCCCAGTCTGTCCAATCTTTCCTCTTTTACATCCACCTGAGAGGGCAGACAGGGTCTTGGTTTCACATCTCATCCAAAAGACAGCACAATACGTCCTCAGTACTGCAGTGGGGCTTCATCCTTGATTATTGGCATGGGACTTGAACCCACAACCTTCAAACTCCGAGGTGATATGTTACCAATTGAGCCACAGTTATGGAGCAGAAACTCTGGAAAGGGGAAGTTTTCCATACAGCGAGGAGGAGTCAGAGCATTCACTCTGGATAGGCTGCCCACAAGCACTTTTTCAGACTGCAGTTCCATTAGGATGGCATTCCCCCATTACCATTGTTCCACTATGTCCCACCTTCTCATCCATCTGTGACATTCCATCACAGTCATATTAACCGAATCCTGCAATAAAAGCCCCCAACCAAAACCATGACATAAGAAAACAACTGTCCCAAGATACAATCAAAAATGAACTATTAATTCTTATGCATCCCCTTTATGTCTTACCTTTGTAATGCCTTTATCTGTCCTCGTGGTCATGCGCAGTTTGACCCCAGTCGCTATAGTTTGGCTGGAGCAAGGCTGCTGACCATCAGTGGAGGAGACTGCAAGAAAGCCTTGCAGGGCATCTTTAAGCAGCTTTGAGTTTTGAGTCATGCCACTTCAAAGGTTTTACAGAACACAGACAATAATAAAGATTTTCACCAGAATGTTGACTGATATTACAATCTTAAGAGTGATTTCCACGTTTCCCGGGGCAGGAAAGAGATGTCTCGCCACAAGACTCCCATCCCTGGGGAGAACCCCAAGGTCAACCCCTTCCTCCCAGCCAGAGCCCCCAACTCCCAGGTCCCGTGGGGGACCCTTTCTCTATAGCACAGCAGTGGCAGAGGAGCCAATGGGCACAGTTGAAGGCAGTACTTATCTCCTTGCCCCCCTCCCCTCGGAGTCCATGTCACCTGGTCCCCTCTTGTCAGGACCAAGAGAAATTGGTATTTGCTGGACTTCCTGATGGTGGGACGGGAGTTTACCAAGGGGGAGGCGATGGCCTAATGATATTATCGCTAGACTATTAATCCAGAAACACAGCTAGTGTTCTGGGGACCTGGGTTCGAATCCCGCCACAGCAGATGGTGGAATTTGAATTCAATAAAAAATATCTGGAATTAAGAATCTACTGATGATCATGAAACCATTTTCGATTGTTGGAAATATCCATCTGGTTCACTAATGTCCTTTAGGGAAAGAAATCTGCCATTCTTACCTGGTCTAGCCTACATGTGACTCCAGAGCCACAACAATGTGATTGACTAACAACTGCCCTCAGGCAACTAGGGATGGGCAATAAATGCTGGCCCAGCCAGCGACGGCCATGTCCCAAGAATTAAGTTTTAAAAATCAAGAGGCCGGAACATCCTCTTCAAACCTGATTATTATATTTAAATATATTTTTAAAAATTATTATAGAATCCCTACAGTGCAGAAGGAGGCTGTTCGGCCCATCGAGTCTGCACCAACCACAATCCCACCCAGGCCCTATTCCCGTAACACCACATATTTACCCTGCTAATCCCCCTGACACTGGGATCAATTTTAGCATAGCCAATCAACCAACCCGCACATCTTTGGACTGTGGGCGGAAACCAGAGCATCTGGAGGAAACCTACGCACACACAGGGAGAATATGCAAACTCAACACAGACAGTGACCCAAGGCCGGAATCGAACCCAGGTCCCTGGCGCGGTGAGGCAGCAGTGCTAACCACTGTGCCACCCTGCTGCCGTAAGCAGTAATTTAAAGCAATAACTTAAAGCAGCAGTGATCAAGTTCCTGGCTGCTCTGGATACAGTGGGCTGGGAGACTTGCAATGGGCTGGATTCTCGACAAGAATCCTGATTTGGCCCTTCCCCATTGAGATTCCTGGCTAGGGCTAGCGGCAGCGGCCATGGAGAATCACCCCCCCACCCCACCACACACACACACACAAAGCTTTAAATGACTTATAAAACCTTGGAACAGCTTAATGACATGTTTCTTACTGAGATATTTTTACAGAAAGCTTTGACAAAGTGTGATGATTTTAATAATACTTGGCTTTGCACCATGAATAGTTTATGGGGAATAGTTTGTCATTGTTATTCAGTATTTCTATGATTGTGTTGCCCTTTCAGATGGATCACTGGCTACCCAGACCTTTTGAAGTTGTAGGATATAAGTGATGGTTTCTGTTTCCTTCTTGCAGGGGTGATATTAAGGATGGCAGTTTATCTGCACAAGGTGTTTTCACAAGGTGAGCAATAAGTTAGCAAGACCTGAAACTACTGATTTGAAAACTTTGGGGTAAATCTTTGTTGGTCCAAACTTGCTACTTCTAATGGTCAGTCCAGTTCTTTGATGCCTGATGAGCTTTGCTCGGTTTCTGGTGATGTTAGTACCATAAGTTCCCCTCCCTCAGAGAACTTAAGAAATATAGATTCTCCAGTTGGTAATTAAATATAAAATTTGTTAACTGCTCAAAGGAATGTTAGTAAATAAGTAATATATAAACTGGAGGTTCAACCCTTAGATTCAGGAAAATGTGGAATTCTGTATAATGTATGTACTTGGTGAAAGATTTTTTTTCTGGCTTTGAAGACATTTTTGGAATACAGAGCAATCACGGAGTGTTTTATGAACAGATTGTTAAAGTCAGGAATTTGGTGCACTTGGAAATTCAGAGAAGTGGGGGAAGGAGGTGCTTCTTTTATTTTTTGACCTCTGGAAGTTGGGGATGTTCCTTTCTTTCTAAACTAGGCAATGGTGACATGCTTTTACTTTATTAAGTTTTGACTAAATTAATCAAATAAATAAAGAAGGGCAGGTTGTGTGCTGTAACTGCAGTATGTAGAAAGCATTGTGTTTTTGCACAGCCATATCTGCAGTTAATGTCTGCAATTTGAGGAACTTTGACTCAGAATTGTTGTCTGCAATTTGGGTTGCAGCTCAATGTGGGGAGAGTTATCTGAACACTTCATTCCAGGAGGCAGTCTCAATCTCTGAGTTCAGTGGAACTTTACGGTTGGTCAATGGTCAGAGACAGGAAGGTGTGACTGAGAGTCAGGCAGTTATGGGGATCCAGGATGTAGTGATGGAGGAGCATACACAAGACTCTGACCATAGGTACAGAGTTCTTGCAAGCAGTGTGGATGAAAACAAGGACTGCAGGATGGATCAGCAAATTGACCTTGGTACCATGGTGTAGGAGTCCATTCGAATAGTAAAAGTGAAAAGGAATCAGGTACTGATAGAGGACAGTCTATTAAGAAGGACAGATACTGTTCTCTGCAGTCATGACCAAAAATTCCAAAGGTTGTGTTGCCCACCTTTTGTCAGGATTAAAGGCATGCCCTTATGATTGGAGGCAAAGTGGAAGGGGGAGGATCCAGTTCGTATTGTCCACACCTTCCTGGCTGGACATTCTACTTGAGTAAACCTGAGGTCATCCAAAACATTGTTGCCTGTATCTTAACTTGGAACAAGTCCTGTTCCCTTATTAACCTTGTGCTTGCTAACCTACATCGGCTCCTGGTCGAGCAATATCTTGATTTTAAAATTCTCATCCTTGTTTTCTCTGTCCTACTGTATCCCCATCACTTCCAACTTCATAGCCTTCCAAAATAGCTGCTCCTCTAATCTGGCCTCCTGTGTTCCCAATTATATTGTTACACCATTGGTGGATGTACCTTCAGTTTCTTCGGCCCTCTGTTCTGGAATTCCTTCCCTTCAACGTCATGGTTTGTTTATAATACTCCTGTGAAATGCCTTGGGCCATTGCGTTATATTAAAGGTGCCATATAAAAATAAATTGTTGTTGTCCACATAGAATGAATGGCACAGTAATTAGCACTGCTGCCTCACAGTGCCAGGGACCCAGGTTCAGTTCTAGCCTTGGGTGACTTGGGAGTTTACACGTTCTGCCCGTGTCTGCATGGGTTTCCTCCAGGTGCTCCAGTTTCCTCCCACAGTGCAAAGATGTGCAAGTTAGGTGGATTGGCTATGCTATATTGCCCCTTAGTGTCCAACGATATGTAGGTTAGTGGGATTAGCGAGGTACATACATGGGTTTATGGGGATAGAGCCTGGGTAAGATGCTCTGTCGGAAAGTTGGTGCAGGATCGATGGGCTGAATGGTCTCCTCCTGCACTGTAGCGATTCTGTGAATGAAGAATGATGTTCTGTTGAACGAGTTCAAGGAATCTAAATTAACACTCAGAACTTTAAAGATAATTCTTTTTATTGTTTCCTGGGCAATGTGCCAGTTGGCATACTGTAAAGGAGGTTAGCTAAATGAAGATATGGCTGGAAGAAGGGGTATGATTCATGGGACACTAGCACCTATATTGGGGAAAGAGGAAACTGATCTGTTGGGTTGGGGTCTACTTAAATTGGGGTGGGTTCAGCGCCTTGCAAATCATATAACTAGGGCTGTGGGCAGGAATTTAAATTAAGAGTGGGGGAAGGAATCAGGTGGAGAGAGATCTAAAAATCTAAAGTGAAAAGTCAAGGCAACAGAGCAGGTGGTAATTTGGGTAAAGACAGGCAAACTGGGACAGAAAGGAAACCGCGTTTATAGGTAGTAGTGCATGGGCTAAAATGAACTATGCAAGAGTAGTGATGAATAAATAAAGTTTAAGGCTCTTTATCTGAATACGTAAAACAGTGATAACAAGCTAGATGAATCAGCAACACAAATAGAGATACATGGGTTTGATAAAATTGCCAATACAGAGAATTAGACTGGAATCTTGTGTCCCATGATGAGTTTGGTGGCAGGGTATCACTTAGTCGGGGGGGGGGGGTTGGAATACCATCACCACCAACATCGTCACGTCACCATCCTGTTTAATTCTGTGGCAGGAAAGCCCCTTGATGACTTGCCCTTCCCAATTAATGGCCACCTAAAAGGGCCTCTTCCTGCTGCTGGAACTAATTCAACAGCAGCTGGGAGGCTTGCCATGTGGGAAGCACATTGATAAGAAGGGGTTGGCTCACAAGCCCACCTCATAACCCCCTCTCTCCACCACCTATCTTTGGGATCTAGCCAGCTGGAAATTTTGGAAGATTTCAACCAACGCATCCACTTCCTCTGCAGCTACTTCTTTTATGATGCTAGGATGCAGGCCCATCAGGTCCAGTGGACTTGTCAGCCTCAAGTCCCACCAGTTTTTCCTGTACTTTTTCTCTGGTGATCATGATTGTTTTAAGTTGCTCCCTTCTTTTTACCTCTTGGTTTTCTACTATTCATGTGATGTTCCTGTGAAGATATGAAATATTTGTTCAAAGTCTCTTTAATTTCTTATTTCCCATTATTAATTTTCTAATTCTCAAAGAGATCAATGTTTACTTTAACTCCTCTTTTCATTTTTATATACCAATAGAAGCTGTACTTCCTGTCTTTATATTTCTTGCTAGTTTTCTCTCATACTCAAATTTTTCCGACTTTATTATTTTTACTGTTTTCTAACAATATCCCATTCTTCTGGCCTACCACTAATCTTTGCAGAATTATAGTTTCTTCCAGTTTGATTTCATCGTTACCTTCCTTAATTAACCATCGATGGTGTGTTCTTACATATGAACACCTGAACTCAGAGGCCACTCGGTACTTCGAGTTTGCTCCACCATTCAATAAGATCATGGCTGATCTGCCCCTAAGTATCCTTTCACCCCTTATTTATCAAGAATCTACCTCCCCCCGCTTTGAAAATATTCAAACACTGTTTCCACTACCTTTTGAGGAAGAGAGTTCTATTGACTCCATGCCCTCTGAGTGAAAACATTTCTCTTCATCTCTGTCTTAAATGGGTGACCCCTTATTTTTAAACGGTGACCCCTAATTCTAGATTCTCCCACAAGGGGAAACATCCTCTCCAGATCGACCCTGTCAAAACCTCTCAGGATCTTGTATGTTCCAGTCAAGTCACTTCTTACTCATCAAAGCCCCGGTGGATACAAGCCTACCCTGTCCAATCGTTCCTCATAATATAACCTGCCCATTACTGGTATTAGTTTAGTAAACCTTCTCTGAACTGCTTCTACGCATTTACATCCTTCCTTCAATAAGGAGACCAATACCATGAACATAGGGTGCTTCTCATGGGGTCATGCTTTGTCAATGTAATGTATCTTTGTTGAGAGTTGTGAACTTTTAAATGTCTGCCACTGCTCCTCTACCATCTTCCCTTTTAACTTATTTTCTCAGTCCATGTTAGCCATCTCAGTCTTCATACCCTTGTACTTGCCTTTATTTAAGTTTCAAGCATGAGGTTTAGAATTACATTTCTTACCTTCAAACTGGATATGATGTTAAGGGTAAGGTCCTGGCATGGATAGAGGATTGGCTGACTGGCAGAAGGCAGAGAGTGGGGATAAAGGGGTCTTTTTCAGGATGGCAGCCGGTGACTAGTGGTGTGCCTCAGGGGTCAATGCTGGGACCACAACTTTTCACAGTATACACTAACAATTTGGAGGAAGGAACTGAAGGCACTGTTGCTAAGTTTGCAGATGATACAAAGATATGTAGAGGGACAGGTAGTATTGAGGAAGCAGGGGGGCTGCAGAAGGACTTGGACAGATTAGGAGAATGGGCAAAGAAGTGGCAGATGGAATACAATGTGGAAAAATGTGAGGTTATTTGGAAGGAGAAATGGAGGTATAGACTATTTTCTAAATGGGAAAATGCTTAGGCAGTCAGAAACACAAAGGGACTTATCCAAGGATTCTCTGGGAGGCAAGAGAAGTGATTGCAGAGCCTCTGGCTCTGATCTTCAGGTCGTCGTTGGCCTCTGGTATAGTACCAGAAGATTGGAGGTTAGCGAATGTTGTCCCATTGTTTAAGAAGGGGAACAGAGACTTCCCCGGGAATTATAGACCGGTGAGTCTCACTTCTGTTGTCGGCAAGATGTTGGAAAAAATTATAAGGGATAGGATTTATAGTTATTTGGAGAGTAATGAATTGATAGGTGATAGTCAGCATGGTTTTGTGGCAGGTAGGTCGTGCCTTACTAACCTTATTGAGTTTTTTGAGAAAGTGACCAAGGAGGTGGATGGGGGCAAGGCAGTGGACGTGGTATATATGGATTTTAGTAAGGCGTTTGATAAGGTTCACCATGGTAGGCTTCTGCAGAAAATGCAGATGTATGGGATTGGGGGTGATCTAGGAAATTGGATCAGGAATTGGCTAGCGGATAGGAAACAGAGGGTGGTGGTTGATAGTAAATATTCATCATGGAGTGCGGTTACAAGTGGTGTACCTCAGGGATCTGTTTTGGGGCCACTGCTGTTTGTAATATTTATTAATGATCTGGATGAGGGTATAGTTGGGTGGATTAGCAAATTTGCTGATGACACCAAAGTCGGTGGTGTGGTAGACAGTGAGGAAGGGTGTCGTAGTTTGCAGGAAGACTTAGACAGGTTGCAAAGTTGGGCCGAGAGGTGGCGGATGGAGTTTAATGCGGAGAAGTGTGAGGTAATTCACTTTGGTAGGAATAACAGATGTGTTGAGTATAGGGCTAACGGGAGGACTTTGAATAGTGTGGAGGAGCAGAGGGATCTAGGTGTATGTGTGCATAGATCCCTGAAAGTTGGGAATCAAGTAGATAAGGTTGTTAAGAAGGCATATGGTGTCTTGGCGTTTATTGGTAGGGGGATTGAATTTAGGAGTCGTAGCGTTATGTTGCAACTGTACACAACTCTGGTGCGGCCGCACTTGGAGTACTGTGTGCAGTTCTGGTCCCCACATTACAGGAAGGATGTGGAGGCTTTGGAGAGGGTGCAGAGGAGGTTTACCAGGATGTTGCCTGGTATGGAGGGGAGATCCTATGAGGAGAGGCTGAGGGATTTGGGATTGTTTTCGCTGGAAAGGCGGCGGCTAAGAGGGGATCTTATTGAAACATATAAGATGATTAGAGGTTTAGATAGGGTGGATAGTGATAGCCTTTTTCCTCTGATGGAGAAATCCAGCACGAGGGGGCATGGCTTTAAATTGAGGGGGGGTAGTTATAGAACCGATGTCAGGGGTAGGTTCTTTACCCAGAGGGTGGTGAGGGATTGGAATGCCCTGCCAGCATCAGTAGTAAATGCGCCTAGTTTGGGGGCGTTTAAGAGATCCGTAGATAGGTTCATGGACGAAAAGAAATTGGTTTAGGTTGGAGGGTCACAGTTTTTTTTTAACTGGTCGGTGCAACATCGTGGGCCGAAGGGCCTGTTCTGCGCTGTAATGTTCTATGTTCTATGACTTGGGAGTCATTGTTCAAAATTCTCTAAAGGTTAACATGCAGGTTCAGTCGGCAGTTAGGAAGGCAAATGCAATGTTAGCATTCATGTCGAGAGGGCTAGAATACAAAAGCAGGGATGTATTTCGGTATAAGGCTCTGGTCAGACCCCATTGTGAGCAGTTTTGGGCCCCACATCCAAGGAAGGATGTGCTGGCCTTGGAAAGGGTCCAGAGGAGATTCACAAGAATGATCCCTGGAATGAAGAGCTTGTCGTAGGAGGAATGGTTGAGGACTCTGAGTCTGTACTCACTGGAATTTAGAAGGATGAGGGTGGATCTTATTGAAACTTACAGGATACTGCGAGGCCTGGATAGAGTGGATATGGAGAGGATGTTTCCACTAGTAGGAAAAACTAGAACCAGAGGGCACAAACTCAGGCTAAAGGGACAATCCTTTCAAACAGAGAGAAGGAGGAATTTCTTCAGCCCGAGGAGAGTGGTGAATCTGTGGAACTCTTTGCCACAGAAGGCTATGGAGGCCAGGTCATTGAGTGTCTGTAAGACAGAGATAGATAGGTTTTTGATTAATAAGGGGGTCAGGGGTTATGGGGAAAAGGCAGGAGAATGGGGATGAGAAAAATATCAGCCGTGATTGAATGGTGGAGCAGATTCGATGGACCAAGTGGCCTAATTGTGCTCCTATGTCTTATGATATGGAATTTTTATTATACTATAATCACTCTTGCCTAGGGGATTCTGTACTATGAGGTAACTAATGAATGCTATCGCATTGTATATGTCTTGATCTAATATAGCATGCTCTCTGGTTGCTTTCAGAACATAATGCTCAAAAAAACTGTCCCAAACTTTGCCAACTTGACTTGTCCAATGTATATGAAGATAAAAATTGTCCAAAATTATTGCAGTACCTTTCTTACAAGCTCCCATTATTTCTTGATACTCAGTCCTACAATGTAGCTACTGTTGGGGGCCTATGAACTACTGTCCCCTGTAACTTTCTTTCTCCATTATAAAAAGAGCATATCGTGAAATTGCAAAGAGTCAAACTCGATGACATAAAGTTCTGATTATGCCAACCACTCCTGCAGGCAATATAGCAAATCCAATAGAATGATGTCCATGATAAGTGGTAATTTCACAGTGGTAACTTCGAATAGCTGAACTTGTCTCAACTTGTCATATCACCGCGCTGACCAGAGCAGAGTAGACCACAGAATGGCACAAAATCATAGACTGCTTGGCAAGCTATCATTAAAAAGTACTTAAAAAGTTAAAAGTAATGTCGATTGCGGATTGAATTCAAACAGTTAATGACTGCACAGGACTTTGAGAACAAGGAGGGGCAGGATCAGGTCAACCGACCAGATGATAATGTACTTTTCACTCACCTGTGGGAGACTGGCATGGAAATTCCAGCAGAAACAACATGCGCAGAGGTGGGTGGGGATGACATCAAATGCTGCACAATGGAACTAACATGATAAATGTAGTTTGTTTTCAACCGACGAGCCTGCGGATGGCTATGACCCTGAAGAGCCCAATGCATGCCCACCCACTCACCCAAGCAGTTGGGAGATAATTCCCAGCATTTTACAGTGCAAAGCTCTGGCGTTTTGCAAGATCAGACTTGCAGTGTAAACACATTGAATAAAGACATTTTCACATCTTTACTGATTTACTGTGTTTTCATTCAACATTTGAATCTATTATTTTTAACATAGACCATGTTTATAGGCATATTGCGTTACTAAGAGATCATTCATATGGGAATGGAGCCCCCGTGGCTATTATGAAGCTCTGCTTAACACGCATTTGTGGACAAATCTCCTAAAGTTGGGCTCATTGGGATTTTATTATTGTTGTTATTGTACTTAACTCAGTCTAAGGTAAATAATAAACATGCTCCAACTTAAAAAGCTTTTAATTTTGGCTCAACATTTTTCCCTACTCCGACCTTACTTGCTGGTGTACTCTTAAGTTTGGACACGTTGTGCTTTTTTAATACTCCGGTATTCAATACCTGTAACACTACACTGCACTATTATCTTGTCCTTTCTCTTTAATCTCTTCCTTCACGTAAACCTTCTATAACCTTAGATATACAATTCACCAGGGCACAGCTCCTAGTGTTTCAGGTACAGCTCCTACTTTCCTAGTACTGGTGTCAGTACTGAATGAATGAATGAAAACCTACTTTTGATACCAGTCTTTGAGCAATGCATTCAACTCCTTAATCGTATTTACCCTTCTTTGCCAATTTGCTTGTACTTCAGGTAGTAATTCAGAAATTGTTAAATTTGTAGTTCTGCTTTTTAAATTTGCTCCTAAGCTGCTCATTTTCCCTGAGCAGAAACTCTTTCCTCGTCCTATCTATGTCATTGGTACCCATGTAGATCATGAAAATTGGATCCATCCAGGACAAGTGCAAGGGCTGAGGCTTTTCCAATGCTACCTTCTAGATCCCCTTGCCTACCTCACTTACAGTCACTCTCTCCTGTCCCTGACCATGGGCCAAATTTGAAGTACCTTACTTAAGGAGTTTGGCTGACTCCTGTAACAAACTGTCCAGGTTACTTTCTCCCTCTCTGATGCATCGCAGCGTCTGAAGCTCAAACTCTAGCTCATTAACTCTGAATCAACGTTCCTGTTGCTGCAGACACTGCAGATGTGGTGTATGTGTATCACACAAGTGTCCACAAGCCTCCACATGCTACAGCTGCAACACATCAACAGTCATCAGTAGTTATATCAAGTCATTTAACAATATTTCCCCAGTCCCAGGTAAAGCAGCTTCGCAGTAAATTAATGCCACTAGATCAGCTCTCTTCCCCTACTCTTATTCATATACTTCCTGTTAATGTCATCCAATTGACATTTTTAATTTATCAGCTTAGAGTTTAAAGAGTCATGAGGAAAAATATTCATCAAACAATCACCCACCCAATTCCTTCTGACATCATACTAAGAGTATTTTTGAATGCCCAACTTCTTGATCTTTCCTGCTCTCTGCTGGTCTTACTCAGTTTTCATCCTTTTATTCCACCTCTGCTCTGTCTATTCTTGTTCTCATTGCTATCGCTGCTGCTGCTGCTCTTTTATCTCCCCTTTGGTCTTACTCAGATGGTTGTGAACCTTGGGAATTCTCAGTTTCAGAAGGTTGAGGATGCTCCATCATTGAGCATATTCAAAGCTAGGATAGATAGATTTTTAATCTCAGTGAATCAAGGGATCACATTGAATGCGCAGAACAGTTTTGAGCGACTCTAATGTCTACATTTGCTCCTATTGCTAATGTTTTTGCGGCTGAACACCTGAATTTGCACTTTCCTCTCAGGGATCCTACATTCATTGAAACATTTGAGCATTTAATCCCTTGGGCGAGCCTCCTTAAGCAATAGGCAACATAAGCAATACAAATGGTATTTTCTACATGAAGAAGGTTATAATGTAGAAGTAAATTTTCTCTTTAGAAGGGGAAAAATCCAGAAAATTGCTTCTGCATATGCATTGAAGGATGTGGTATTTCAGTGCTAAAGTACAATGTGTGTGCCAGAGCGAAACCTTCATTTAATTTTTTCCATAATAAAAGAGGTGCAAACTCTGGCTGATGTCTGTGGCCCATGTTACAATCTCTGCGGAGACCATAAATTCTAAAGAAAAACGAGTTTCCCAGCAACTAACAGAAATTACTGAATGACAAGGTTTCTTATTTTAAGACTTCTACTGCAACAAGCAAACATTAACTTAACATAAATCAATCATTAATTCACAGGCAACTAATACACAACTAATATACTAAAGAAAATATACTTTTGCATTAACTAGGAAAACTGAGATAGGTCTTATGGAACCTCTTCATTTGCACTTCGCTTGTGGCAGATATATAACATTACAAAAACAAGTACAAAGTAACTCCCAGTCTCCAACAGGACCCCTTCTCCCTGCCATGCTAGTTCAAAACTTCCAGTATCCTTTGAAGATTGCTCCACTCAACCAGAGGGCATGATTCCCTGGCTTCCCCTTATCATTGTTCTCGGTGGCGGGAGACAGTGTGCCATTTGCTGGCGGCGGGATCCTCAAGTCCCACCGCTGTCATTGGGAATTCTCATTGAAGCCACCCCATACTAAATATCCAGAGCAATTAAATAACACTGTGCCTTAAAATATTCTGGGCATGGATTCCAATCAGTTCGCCCCACATCCAACAGCACAACAAAGGCTACCTCACTTCCCTGACTGTGCCCAGGAACTGTCCTCTGGGGATACGAGGGTGGGTAGTTTTATTTTTTGCATTTGCCCAAGGAATGTTGAGTTGGTGCTGTTGTGATGCCACAAAGCTCAACTGGCTGATGTAATGTCAAGATTCCAAATTTGGCAACACAGGTCTGAGCAATATTTGTGTTGTCCACTTGCAAGACCTCAAGGCATTGGACAGGGAGAACCACTTATCCTCAGTGTTCTGTGACTTTGGAAAACACGAGCCTCATTTCAACTGGCCCCATGATGTTGAGAGTCATCTCCTCTGCAGGGTTCAGGGAATGTCAATTTCTTATCAATTACATTGTTAATGTTAGTTAATGTCAATTGCATCGTTAAGGGAAACAGGTAATGGGTATTTCAACACATATATCATTGAGTGCACTGTTCTTTGCGGGGGGGGGGGGGGGGGGGGGGGGTTGGTGGTGAGGAGAGGACCTCCTTCTAAGCCCCATATTGGGCCTGGCCACGGTGGCTATCAACAGGTCCAGGTGGTGGGCGGTCAAGGGATCATTCACCTTGACTGTCTGCCGTCTGTCCCTCCACCTAGTCTACATTCGTGGCCTGTTGTCCTTAGAGAGAGAGCATGCATGTTCAGGTCTTCTGTAATCTGTGGGGACTGGAGTGCATCATCACCCACGGTAACAATATTTTAGTTCGATTAGTTAAATTTCCTTTGTCATTCTGATTTTTGTTACTGTGGATGTGCAACTGCTAAGGGAATTATACTGGTCACCAGAAACTATTCTAGTTGCAGACTCATTCAGGTGGCTTATGAGACAGTTGGTGTATGTCCAAAGAATGTGGAATGGATTGGTTTAAATGTTATCTGGGTTATCTATAATTAGTAAAGACCGAAGTAAGGTGAAGGAATGTATGAGATCAGTGAGGAATATATATGTGAGGTATATTTGAAAATTATGGGAGGACACCATCACGGCCCATAGTGAGACTCCCCTTAGCAAGAGACTATAATAAAATTGTAGCAATGGACTTGAAGTTATGGGGATAAGGACAAAAAAATTCCTCTTACAAATCATAGACATGGCAACTAGGTTCAATCTGTCAACAGGAATAAATGGTAAAGACAAAAACATAATTGTATGCAAGACAGTGGAGAATTGGATAGGGTGCACTGGCTACATTCCGAACTGACAATGTTGGGCTGTGGGGGAAGGAGAATTTTCCAACAATGAATTTAAAAGTACATGTGAAAATATGAACATTGTAGTAATATACACATCTGTGGAAAGGTCTTTTAGTAATGGAGTTTGTGAAAGAAATCATGCAGTAACTGATGAGATGATTCACAAAATCGTAGCTAACCAACAGAGCTGTAAACTGACATCTGCCCTGGTGTGACCATCCATGCGAAGAATTCAATTCAAATGGTTGTGGGCTGCAGTCCCCATTAATTAGTTTATGGGAGAATTCCAAAAGTACTTTTGGTGATGCAGGATCATCCCCCGCCTTAGAAGGGACTATGATTAGTTCATTTTTTTCTGAGCACTTACTCCCTAAGCATGCAGAGAGAAGGGCATTTATCAAGGCTGAGATTTCAGAAAAATTACGGCAAGCCTCATGGTACCGCATAAGGCCTTCAGAAATACATTTGAATCTACGGGACATGGTATAATAAAAGTAAAGGCAGAAGTCGTAGGCAATGATGGAAAAGCAGTAATTTTACAACATGGCAATCAAACTGTTAGGTACATTCCTCAAGACTAATGGGCACTGATTGTCACCTGTTCAGATTTTGTAAATGTACAAAGTGAAGATGCATCATGCACTTCACATACATGTATGTTGAACAATTAATTACAAGAAGCAAATTTTGGTAGATAAAGGAACAATTGAATATGAAGCAAAGGATAAAACTATTTAACCCAAGGGACAACTACCCAAAGTTGACACTGGAGTAATATATATGCCAGTGGGGGACAGTAAATAGAGGGATGCTGCGACAATAGGGAGAACATGAAAACCACCGAAAAATACAAACATTGGCTGAATATGCAACATGAAGATCAGAAGGTAAGACACGTGGATTGGTAAAAAGAGGTAGTGACGGCCAGAAAATGCAACGTGAGTTCTGAAAGTGGACCAGAAAATGATCATGACCTGAGGAGAAGGACTTTGATTGTAGGAGGGAGAGATTGTGTAGCAGTAGTCCAAAAAGAGATAGGCCTATGGGGAGAGGTTATAGTTTGACAATTACAAGGGGCAAAGAACAGGCTAAGAAATGCCATTAAAAGTAGAAGTCCTTATGATTAAGAGGTTTTAGTGGCTACTAACAAATTGGGAGATAAGTTAATAATGGATGTCAAACAAAGAGTTGGAAAGAATTTGTGGACACACTGAATATCCAGATATATTTCCTATTCATGGATATGATTGACTCTGTCCCACTTTTTCTTTAATCTGTGCATCCTGATCCAGTCACCAAAAATAACTACATGCTAATTCCATCATTCGGACTGTACCAGAATGTCCTTCATGTAGTTGTTCAAAAACTCCTCCATGCATACAAGGAGGAATGATCACTCGGATTCCCACAATAGACTCCCACCTTGGATGATTAACTCAAGCTTCTTGGCACATATAGTTTAAAATCAGGATGTACATGATGCGTTCCACCTATTATTCCTTCAATACATTATCCATTATCATCTTTCCTATATGAGATCATTTCTGATATGTAACTGAACTTGAAAAGCTGTCACAGGCAAATTATCTACTATCAAAAAATAAAGAATATCAGCAAAACTAGCTGGTAGTATCTGTTCAATAGGTAAAAGTAAGTGTGATAATGCATCAACATTAGCATGGCACTCTGATTTATGATACTTTATATCGTATGAATGTGCAGATAAAACTGTGACATTTTTGCAATTGACTAGCAGCTAACGAAGGTGTGCCTTTATACTTCCCAAAAATAGTAGTTAAGGATTTATGATCAATCAATAATGTGAATGACGATCATATAAATAATGATGAAACCTCCATATGCCAAAATTATACTCAATGTTTCTTTTTCTAGCTGAGCATAGTTAGATTCAGCACTAGTCAGGGTACACGAAGCAAAAGCTATTGGTTATTATTTTTCCAATGGCTTAATATGTGAAACTACTGCCACTACTCCATGAGGTGAACTGTCACAAGCAAGCAGCAATGAACCATTATGACAGACTTCTGCAAAGCATCTTTGGCATCCTTGCATGCTTTCTCACAGATTGTTGTCCAATCCCATGATTGTTTCACGCATAGTAAATTATTCAATGGCTTCAATGATGTAACTAAGTTAGGAACAAATTTGCCATAATAATTTACTAATCCTAGGAAGGACCTCAAATTTGTCACATTCATTGGACTGATGCATTTAAAATAGCGTCCATCTTCTCAGGCGTCTGGAAAAAGTCGCACTTTTCCTTCTTGATTCACAGACCCTTTGTTTGAAGACATTCCAATGTTGTTTCTAAATTATTCAATGTTCTTATTCACTGGACTCTGTAACTAGAATACCATCCAGGTAACATTGTACATTAGAGAGACTACTTAAAATCTGATTCATCAATCTTTGGAATAGTGCTGGTGTGGATGTTATTACAAGAAGCAACCTTTTATAACAAAAAAGAACCTTTATGAGTAACAATAGTTAGCAATAATTATGATGTAGCCGCTAGATGCATCTGTAAATATGCTTGTGAAAGATCAAGTTGCTGAATTTCTGCCCACCTGATAGCCTAGCAAATAAATCTTCAATTAAAGGAAGCAGACATTGATCAACACACAACACTGAATTTATGGTTCTTTTAAAATCAACATAAATACAAACTGAATCATCTGGTTTCATGATAGCTACAATAGGAGTAGCCCAGTTACTCAATGTAACTGGCACTAGCACACCAGTGTTAACAAGTCTCAGTAATTCTTCTTCAACCTTGGGACAAATTGCATATGGCACTGCTCTTGCTTTGAGACTTTTTGGTTGGATTATTAAGCTTTATCTTGAATTTCACTTGACCTCCCTTCATTGAATCCAGTCTCTCTTCAAACACCCTTGTATTTATCCAGAAGATGCTGTAGGTCTGTTTTGGCATCGACAAATCTGTTGACAGCACTCCAGTTAAGCTTTATCTTCTCAACCATGATCTCCCAAATAGAGTTGGAAAATTATCATGGACCACATGGAGGGGCAACTCTGCTGTTTGTCCACTAAACTCTACATTGACTAGGATGTAACCTTTTATTGGCCCAATCTCTTCCGTGAATGTCTTTAAAAACACATCAGCTAGTTTTCACAGAAGATGTTTCAGCTTTTGTTGTTATGTAGTCTCAGGAACTAAAGATACAGCAGCAGTATCAACCTCCATCCCAACAGGTTGTCCACTTGATTTCCCCCTGTATGGATAAAATGTTCAGTTGGAGCTCTTCATCATATTTCTGGATGTTCTGTTCTTTACAGTTGTAATTCTTTTCTTTCAGGTTGTAAATGCTTCTTGTAGAATGCAAATTGTTCTTCCTCTTTAAGGTACCCGAGGTTTACTATGAACAGCAAGACCATCCTTACTCCAGCATTCACCCACTGAGTGGCCCATTTTGGCAAACTTGTGACATTCTCGTTGCTGTTTTGACTACTTATGGGCAGTTTCCAACTTGTGGATCTTAATTCCTGCGCCAAATTGTGAAGCCTTTTCAGCAGCCAGTTCCATCAAGTGTGATTTCTACTGCTGTCTTTAAAGTCAAAGCATGTTCAGTAGGCAACCTTCTTTGGATAGCCTCATTGTGGAGGCAATAAACATAGGGGATCTCAAAGAGAATCTACTAATGACACGCCAAACTCATAATGTTGTGCTAGCCTTAATAAGTTTGCCACAAACTAAACGATGTTTCCACTTTCCACTTGATTCTTTCAGTGGAACCTGGACCATTCCATGATGATCAATGGCTTTGGAGAGTATTGCTCTTCAAGGATCTTTGTAAACTCATCATAAGTTTTGGTTCCTGACTTTGCTCGATGAACCAAGCACTGGAGCAAATTGAATGTTTTACTTCCTTTGGACTGAGAAAAAATGGTACGAGCAACTCGTTTGCAATTTTTTTCATTTGTGCATAGTACTGCAACCTGCATAGGAACTCCATAATTCATTTTCTTAATTGAAAGGTCCCATGGTTCCTAATTGATCCACCATTTCTCTTGCAGGAACTAGCAATTTGAGACTGCTCAGCATTTCTACTGTTTTCCCAGTGTTTCCTTTTTACCCAGAAGACTGTTGATTTGATTAATTTTTTTTTAAACAACACCAGCTGTACAGAAAAACATCCCTCCTTTTAAATATGCCAGATACTGCCTGGAGTCACACCCTTTGACTAAAAAAATCTCCTTTTAAAACCATGCAAGGAGCTTTTTCTAATGTGTCTTCCTGACACTGGCAGTTTAATCTTTAATTCTGTTGTTGCATCTCACTAGCCTTTTAATATTCAAAGTGTTCTTTTCTCAATTTTCTGTATGAGACAAAATCCTAATTCACCACCTATTTTCTTTCGGCAATGCCCTAACAGTGTTCGGAGTTGTGGGTTTTAACAGAAAAAGAAACAATGTGGCTTGCACAAGTGGATTCAAAATAACAACAGAAGAGCTGTCCTCTGCTATGTACAGAGTACAAAACTGAAAGCAAAACAGCAGCTTGTGGCAACACCCCAATGACGTCAGCATCAAATCATGTGATCAGCTCTTAAAGCAACTTGCAACTCTTTGAAATAAATAAATAACTGCAGGAAAAGTGAGCTTGAAGACTTTCTTAGCTCTTTTAACAACATATTCCTGGGAAAGTAAATTGACTATTTGACTAAATTGTATTTTTCAGGAAATTTTAAAGCAAAGTGTTTTTGAGACCACCTAAAGAAGCTGGCGATATAGAAGGAAAATGGTGGAAATTAAACAAGCATGTATATTGGTTGAATAAATGCATCAAGGGTGTGGTGTTACTCATTGGATCCATCCTATTGAAAATGGGTTGTATTCAGTTAAAATTAGATCCAGCAATGTTCTATTGGTACTATAAGGAGAACTTAATGATGCACGTTGATGCTTTCTGTGTCAATTATATTGTTAAAGGAAACACGGGTTGGATACTTGAACACAAATGAGAAAGGGCTAGCTGGAACATTGGAGGATATGAGGAGTGAAGGCACTTAACAACGTTAATAAACTCTCACAGCAAGGAAAGGGGATGTATCTTAGTTTTGACTTTACTAACTGACATGAATTCAATTAACAGGAGATTCAGGCTTCCTTGTCCCCAGCAGTTCTACTCTTCTTCATTGTATAATGTGCCACCTTGTCCTGCAAGAGTGAGTGTGGATTGCAAGTTGTTGTAAGTGATTGTGTAGCGCTATGTTTGGGTGATACGCCTGCCATAGCTAAATCCCTGGAGGAATGTGCAAGTTTCAAGAGCTGAATGTGAGGCTTGCAGCATTGGTATGGGTGAAGTAGCATATCTTAAGTCCTGGTATTTGGCTTCACTGAAAAGTTGGTATGTCAGAGTAAGGAGTTCAAGGTAAAAATAGAGCTAAAAAAACACACAGGACTTAGTCAAGGGACAAAATTATCAAAATAGCTACTAGAAAAGAAACACTATTTAGTTTATCTGTGAGCCTGTAACATGTTAATTTTAATGCACGAGAATATTTTGTCTGTTGCATGATGTAAGATTCTCTTGTTATGTTATGCAATATTCTCAGACTCACTGAGCACAATTGTAACATGCGTACTTACTGAAAGTATGCTCCATACTTCTAATGTTCTGTAGCTATTCTAGCTTCAGGCATGCTATTATTTTTCTAAAATAAGTTTGCCTTTAATAATTCTGAGCAACAGGGCACGTGTTGAAACAAAGGTGAATGCCTTCACTCATTGCAGAAATGCAGCGTGAGCTACATTAGTGCCCAGCCCTATGTGTGAATGGGGGAACAGAATTTGGAGGTTCTGTTATGACCATGCTTAGTCACATTATGATAAGATACAGTTTCCTGTACTTGCAAAAGTAATCATAAACTGAACTCAAAATGCAGTCGCTGTACCCTCAATGTACACAGGATATTATTACATTTGATTCAGAAATTCTCCAAACCTGAAGTCCCATTCATACTTTGCTCATATGTTTGGTTGCAGAAAAGCCAGGACCCAATCGAGAGGCAGAAGAGTTGGAGTCTATCGTTCAGCAGCAACACTTGTTGTGATGCTTCAGCCACACAAGTGACAGCACAGAGACATGCATAGTGATAGTGTGGAACAGGAGGTATTATATAGGGTGAGGTGCAGGTTATTATTGATGAAGAGGCATGCTGCACATTTATTTTGCATGTCCATGGGCCTAGTGGAGTTGATTCCTGATTCTGATTGCTGGAGTCTTCTTTCAAATGGCTTCTGTACAAGCATGAAGGTGTGCATGAGTCATTTGTTGTTATGGATGTCAGGCTACAACTATTTCAGAGATGTGTGCAGCTGACTACTTTTGCACTATATTGGAGCAGGGCTCTGCTTTGCACTGCCATGACACGGTTTGTGTCATCTTCATTGCACTGGCCAGAATGTTGACTTGCATGTTGAGCTCAGTAGTAGAACATCCCAGGAATATTAGCATCGATGCTGTTATTTTCAAGACAAGATCATTATTCCCAAAGCAAAATAACTTGTTTTGGATTTGAGCATTGACACTCAGACATACTCACAGTATTTATGTTGTGTATCTCATCAGCAGCACAGCAATGCAATCTTGTGCCCTTGTTAATGTTATTTCGCATCTCTGAATGCACAACATTTGGACACCATTCAGACCACATTGACCAACATTGCAGGCACACCTGGAGTTTCCAATTAGTTATCAACACCTGAAGATATTGAGGTTGAAATTACTCTTGGATGATAATACAGAATGGATGATAATGAAAGGCAGCTTGCTTTACAGCCCCTTCAATTTGGCTTCAATGGAAAAGCAATTCGGGCAGAGTGTAAAATGGACTGCCAATTTGCTATTGCCTGTTTTGCACTCCTGCCCAAAACCAATTTCACACTGAGTGTCTTTCTCAATCAGCAGAAACAGAACAATTAATCTTCCAGCCAGCAATGAAAAAAACACCTGCCCATCATATAAATGAGTCAATTCGGAGAACAACCCTAAAATAAAAATAGGAAGTGTTGAAAACACTCAACAAGTCAGGCAGCCTCTGTGAAGAGGGAAAGATGTGGGGCGGAATTCCCCCCAAAAAATTCGAAGTGTTGAATTCGTGGGAAAACTGGAGTTATTCACGCTGGTTTTTCCAGTGGGAGTTCAGACTAGAATCTCCCAGACTCTGTGCACTGCAGAGGCCACCAGTGCGAATACATTAGATTTCAGTGGATATTCCCTCCCAGGAGGTTGAAATCAGTGGGCTTCTGTGCATGCGCAGTGGCCCTGAACTGTCAGCCTCCCGTTTACTGGCCAGCTCAATTGCTGGCCAGCGCGGGACCCCCATAATGCTGCCCATCTGCCCCCGACCATTCCTGGCTCCCCCTATCTCCACCCAATCTCCAGCCCCCCCCCCATTCCGCAGTGCCAATCCCCCCCACCCCCTGCAGTGCAGACACCCACCCCCCCCTGCAGAGCCCTCCCCCAACCCACCATGATTGTTGGCCTCATTCCTGCCACCATCAATCCCAATGGCAGAGTGGCAGTGGAGTGGAACCCCCACCCCCACTGAGTGCCCCCTTGGCACTGTCCCATGCCTGATGGGCAGTGCCAAGGGGCCGCCAGGGCATGGGCACTTTGCCCCTTGGGCAGTGCCAGGGGGCACAGGCTGGCACTGCCAGGGTGTCCATGCCCAGGGGGCATTACACCCCTGCTGCCCAGCCCTTGGGGGCCTCGAAAGTGGGTAACTCTAAAGTCCGTTGGAGTGAAACACTCTGGCGGGGTAGGAGAGGCTAGCGGACCCAGAGAATTCAGACCCGGGCCTACTAATAGCATTTAAATGATATTTAAATTATCATTCAAAGGCTAACCATGCCTCCCTGCCGATTTCCGGCGTGGAGCAGATCGTGCCGGAAATCCGGTGCTGCGAGAGTTAGCGGGGTGCGAACCTTTGCGGGAATCCCGTGAATCGTCCCCTGTGCAATCCTCTCGGCCCACTGCCCTAAAAAATTGTTGCAGCGGGGTGGCTGAATCACCCCTTGGTTAATTGGCTCTTTGTCATGTGAACCTTACCTTTTCTCTACAAAGGCTGCCTGACGTTTTGAATACTTCCAACATTTTTTTGTTTTTATTTCAGATCTGCAACATCTGTAGTATTTTGCTTTTCATCACTTCGCATTTCTACGTGGAGTACAAAAATGAAGAACTGTGAGGCATCATGTATACCTTAAATGCATTCCATGTGACATGAATAAACAACCTCTGAGTAACTGAACAGTGACCATAGCTCCTTATTTGTATATGGTCATAAAGCCTCAGTAATACACTGTGCATTGTACCAAATGTCTCATCATAGGCAGACTTTGTGCTTCAGAACATCTTCTAAGAATTTCACATTGTTTCCTCTTCCACAGTCTCCCTCCATGCTTCTGGCATGAAATGTGAGACATTTGTAGCCATTTTTGTTTCTAAAATAAAAGCCATCTGTTTGGCCACTGTTGCTGATCCATCCTTTCTTCCATCCTTGCCCTCTTCCCAATTCAACTTACATATCTTCTTCATTTCCTTGTTTTCACCGTGTATTTTTTATTCTATGTCAGCAAACACTTTTCCTTCATAAAGCTCACCACCTGTTCCATTGACTACTTTTCAATCCAACTTCCTCTTCTTGGCTTTGTTCTCCTGTTCTTTTCCCACCTCCTTCCTAAAATAATAGCCCATTAGCAACCCACATACTCTTTTACATCTCTTATCTGGGCTGGATTTTTGCTGTCAAGCCAGGTAGCTTAAGTTAGGAAATTTCATGACTTGATAGATCTGCCTCAGTGCTAAGTGCCCCTGGTGGGAAAGGAGCAGGTCGGAACCAGGCCTGCTGAACCAGGAACATAGACACCCCCAGGAACAAATAAGTGCTGAAGTGGATAGGTTAGACGGCCTTCCTTGGTTCTCTGAAACTTTATTGCAGTTGTTACAGAAGCTTTTCGGCACTCAAGTCCTCACTCCTCCCAACTCCTCACCACCCCCCCGTCTCCCTTGGCCCCTCATACCCTCTATTCCAGCAAATTGTCAACTCATGTCTCCCTACCCATGCCTGGGCCATTTTCCAGATGGGGAAATGGCAGAGCTACCTGCCCATAAACAGGGTATAGCCAATTAAGGGGTTCAAATAGCCATTTAAGGCCTATTGTCAGAGGCTGACTGGGATTTTACATTTGCCCTCTGGGCCCCTGCAAGGTGTTAGGGACAAGATCAGCTGCCTGAAGGAGGCTTCCCAGCAGCAGACCAAAGGGCCAGCACTCAAGCATGCTTTAAGGCCCACCATGCCTGCCAGACTACAGCTGTCAATGCAGGCCATAGTTGGAGAGTGGGCACCTCAAAATGGAGACATCCTCTTTCTCTGTTACCTGAACTGCGAGCTTCATCTCCTGGGCTGGAGTACCTCCTATTTGCTCTCTAGCTTTGGAAGTCTGCTCACCATACTTAATTAACCAATTTAGGGAAAATCATTACCAGCTGATTGTTTTCCCACACGGTATTGGGTTATGGTCCTCATCTGACCCCAATGTTGGGATCCTGGCCTAAAATTGTGTTGATAACTTATTTGGTGCAGTGGTGGACAACAAGAATTGTAGATATTGCCTCTAGCAGAATGGAAGGTGCCAACAGCATTAAATTAAGGGCAGAAATGAAGTAATATTTCTACTGATATTTAGACAGTGGACTCTTGTTGTAAGCTTCCCTGCAGAAGGTTGCTGGTATATGCTACTGCAACAACCACCTCTTAAAACATTACTCCTGTAATATATTGAATTAATGTTAACAATGCCTTCTTATTGGGTTGCAATGTTGAACTTGGGGGAGGGTTCAGCTCCAGTGAAGTCTGATTCATCTGTCCTGTACTGCTCTTGTTTTATGCTGCTCTTTTCCTAATTTAAAATGGATGTTTGGTCCATGTTCTAAGATTGTTCAGTCAGCAAAATAAACAGCAAAGTATAAGATGGGGAGAATTCAATCAATATGGGAAAAACCAACATGGAAAAATAGCCAGTGGTGTCAAAAAAATGCATCAAAGAATAGAGTACAGGAACAAAAATGCAGTAGCTATATTAAGTGGAAAATAGCAAAATATTGATCAAAAAAATTCAATATACTTCATGAAGTCACATCCCCACCTCTGAATGCTGCTGTCTTGCCAATTTTAATTACGAAAGATTCTTGCATGGACCTGTCATGTGTATATAGCAGTGGGATTTTGCACACCGTTAATGAGCAATTAGCAACCTCAATTTGTTGTTGCACATGTAATCTGTAAAGCTATTAGGTTTAGCAATTTAAAGGAGTAACCCAAGCCAAGTGCCAAAATAGGAAATGTTAGTGAAAGCCGATACAACTGCTATGGTGACTATTGAAATAATGGTTGACAGCCTTCAACAATAATTTACATGTGATTCAGGCTCAAGTGGTTTATGAAGCAACAAATTTTAATATTTATCAACCATTTATTATAATGCAACTGCCTTCAAATTATGTTAAATGACAAGCTAGTGGAACACTTGGTTTCTAGACTCTGCAGTGATCAATTCCAATTCCCTTGGCTGCCTCTTTAGCTATGGACTTTCAACCATCTGAAAATTCTAACCTTCAAAGGGGAAGCTCTATTTTTATATTATTAGGCTGCATGTTCTTTTGCTTTGTTCTTATCCCCTAACCACAAATGATCCCAACATTCTGTTCTGCTTTAGCTGACTAAAGAATGGTAGTGGCCACATTCTCTCATCTTGAGACACAGCATATCTCACTGAGGAATGCACAAACCTCTGTTATCAAAATACTATATATTTACAGTTGTCAAATATTACAAGCAAGCAGTTTCCCATTTTGGGTATGTGGGTCACCTTATGTAGGGAAGGGCTGCATCTTGACCTGGAGGTTGCAGCTAAAGGGGACTTAAACATTCCCCTTCTCTATGCTTCTTTTCTTCACAGCAGCAAGAACAAGATTCAATCCCTACACCTTTCCTCCACATTGACTCCCAAGCTAAAATGTTAATACAAAGGAGTTTGCATGTTCTTCCTCTGTCTGCGTGGGTTTTCTCTGGGTGCTCTGGTTTCCTCCCACAGTCCAAAGATGTGCAGGTTAGGTGGATTAGCCATGGTAAATGGACGGGGTTACAGGGATAGGGCGGAGGGAAGGGCCTGGGTAAAATGCTCTTCAAGAGAGTCAGTGCAGACTTGATGGGCTAAATGGCCTCCTTCTGCACTGTAGGTATTCTATGAAAGCCAATTGGGATACTTGATGATTTAAACCACTTTTAACTATTTTGACAGCTAAGATTGTGAAAACCTGGATCTGCGACGTCATTCCCAATTTTCTCTTGATGGCACTAAAGTTCTGTGGCTACTTGTGATACTCCACTACTATATCAAAGTGGTAATTTTTCATTTGTGAGAATAGATATTGTGGATAATATTGCAAACCCTTATTCTGATCCAGCTGTTTCAAATATGGGGTGTGATTTTACCACCTTGTCTCGCCCATCAATCAACATGGCGAGGTGGGAAGATAGCGTGCGATGCTAAAAATCAGATTCATACCCAGTGTCAAACGGTTTGCATTCTTTCCAGCTCCTTTTTACTGGCATTATTAGCGTTTGAATGGATTTTGAGGTAGACATGTTACCTCCTCCCGGCTATTTCTCATCTCCCCAGCAAGACATCACACTGGTGCGAATGCTCTATAAAAGTGTGGTTTAGATGCAACAGTAATGTAGGAGAGCAAGGAGGTGAGTACCACTGAGCAGAAACCTCGGGATGTGGTGGGGTGGTGGTGGTGGTGGTGGTGGTGGGTGGGGGGGGGGGGGGGGGGGGGGGATCCTCAGCCACTGCCATGCTCTGGGGTGGATGCCTTGCATGAATGCAGGGGTCGGTGGGGGGGTGCTTGTGCCAGTCTGGGGCCCTCAGGTCCTCAGGTTTGCCACTGGCTTGGAACTCACGTTGCACACATTCCCCCTGGCCACTGAGCGACCTCCGACGCTTTCACATGCCGCTGAGTCCCAACCCCACAAATGTCGCCCAGCTTACCCTGCCATCTGTCTGCTGGACTCTGGAATGGGAAACTAGCTCATGATAGTCATGAGGGTGCCTCTCCACCATCTGTGAACTGTAAGCCATTCTTGGAAGCCAGTGCCCCAGACATCCAGGTGTGTGCACTCAAGTCTATGCTTCAAGTGTTCCCAATGGGGACCCGCTCACAGCCACCATATACTCTCCATGCCCTCTGTAGCGAAGATGTGACAATGGTCAGCAGCCCATTGAGTTAGTGCATGGCACTGGTGTTGGGTTACCAGCGGCCAGACTCAGCACGTGGGTGGCTGGGAGGGAGTGGGGGTCTGGGATGGAGAACCTTACAGACTGCGTCTCTCTCTCACTCTCTCTCTTTCCCTTGCTCTCCCCACCACCCCAAGAGCAAATATGGATTTTGCATTGGAGCCAATAGACCTCGCAAAGATTCTCATGGCTGCTGAGGAAGAGGAATGAGATGTCTGCCCACGGCAATACCAGCCCAGGCCAGAGATCGCAGGAGGTGGACAGGGGGCCAGGATGTGACTGTCCATCAACCCAAGGAGGGGCCCAGAGGACGGTGGACCCCTAGGGTGTACAGGACCCGCATGTCTTTCAATGGGCTGCCAGACGCCGTGTGTCGCCACAGGCTCTAGCTCAGTAAGGAGACAGTGTGGCACCTGTGCCAGGTCCTCGTGGACCTGGCACCCCATAGGGCAGGAGGATACCCACTTCCCGTGGCACTGAAAGTCACAGTGGTCCTCAACTTCTATGCCACCAGGTCCTTCCAGGTCTCCAGGAGATACTTCTGCGGCATCTCGCAGTCCACTGTGCTCAAGTGCATCTGTGAGGTGACGGAGGCCCTGTACGTTGGACAGGAAATTACATCCATTTTGACATGGGCCAGGCCCAAAAGAAGCCCAGGCTGCCACCATCGCCAGGATGCCCCATGTGCAGGGGGCTGTATTACATTGCCCTGTGGTCCCCATTGAATCAGACAGTGCCTTTTATAAACAGGAAGGGGTTCCACTCTCTGCAGGGCAAGAAGAGAAATCCTCACCACAGCAAGGTTCCCCCAGTAGGAGGCGGGGGTCCACCAGTTCCAACCCCCACCCTCCCTGCACACCTTGGGAGCCTTCAACCCCCCACCCCTTGTCCACACCAGCCGCTATGGGTCCCATTGACATTACACCAAGGTGATGTGCCTGGGGTTGATTGTGTTAGCGAGTTACTGGTCCAGGCAGGAGGGTGATGACGACTCACTATGTGGCACATTGGGATCCTGCCCTGGTGCAGTACTGACTCCTACCTGTTCTCTCTCTGATTGCACACTGGCGCCCAGGCACACATCTGAGTGAGGGTCGGAGGCACCACCGTGTGGTCCAAAGCCCTGGGGTAGGTAGGGCTGGGGGAGCCAGTCCTAGGGTCCGGTGGGTGATAAGGATGCCATGCCAGGCTGTCACTGTGAACCAACAGGGCCCTGACTAATGCTCAAGAGGCAGGAGTAGTGGAGCGCAGACTGCTGAGTCTCCCATCAGCAGTGAGGATCGGAGACCATGTTATCCTAATGATGCTTTTGGGGGAGCATTTAGAGTACCACAGCCGTCTGGGGTCTGACACAGACACGCGGAACTGGGGAATCGCAGACTTGGTGGGCTGAAGGTCCTCTCTTGCATAGAACAGTGCTCTGAGCCTCGGTTGGGTGCAGTCATCCCTTGGGAGGTGGATCATAGACAGAAGAGTCACAGATGTGGTGTGCAATAACATTTGTGAATTTTAACAGTGTACATTACCCTATCCCTAACTACAGTGAATGCCTTCATCCATGCCCTCTTGGTGAGCCTACAACTATTTAATCATACGTGGCCTACCTCTTCGTCTGGTGTCCCCCCCAGGTTGCACATCAACAGTCAGAGGTGGTCAGCTGTGTTCCATTCCCATGGCCTGTGATGCCCTTGGCAGGCGTCCCATGGAGGACCGGGACCTGTAGGACCCGGCTGACTTTGCGGTTTCACAATGTAGCATGCTACCCTGTTCTGCCTGCTGTTTGGGAGATGCACCAGTGTCAGGAAGGAGGGATTTGAAAGGCCTAGCAATGGCTGGAGTCTCCAGGGGGAAGGTCTTGGCTGTGAGTCTTCTGGGACACTCCATGGGATGGCTGGGAGTGAACTCTAGAAGCCTCTGCATTACCTGGCTCTGCCAGTCCTGGAGGCCCAACAGCATCCACCCCATGATGTGCAAGTCCTTGGCAGTAACCTGAGACTGGGCCAAGTTCTGAAGCCATTCAGCGATGGTCTGCTGTGACTGGGCCGTGCTGTTGAAACCTGCAGCTATGACCCTCTGCATCTCAAACATGCTCCCAGGGCCCGTGGTTAGGGTCCTCAGCGCCTCGGGCATGCCTTGGACCCTGCAACCCAAACGACCATTTGCTGCCCAGACTTTCTACTGCAATCGCCACCCTTGCAGTGTCAGCCTGGGTACCACACGCTGCCGCCACTATCACCTGCACCTGAATGCTGTGGTACTCCTCCAAACAGCCTCGCGGTTGCTGGAATGTTGCTGACGGTCCCCGGTTCTGTTTCCGCATCTCCAGCAGCTTTGGGAGAACTGATCCCATCATCCCGGCACCTGGCTGGGAATCAGCTATTTCCTTGGGTACCTTGCCGAGCCCCCAATTGTTCCCGCCTCCACTTGATGTGCATTTGCATGTGTGTTGTGCACATCAGAATGTGACCCAGAAACCTCACTGCTAACATGTCCCTCTAAGGTGACTGTATCTGTGCTGGTGGATGGTGACTGTGATGCCTGTGTTGACTGCAACATGCTTTCCTCAGTTTTTTTTCCTCCAAGAGACGGGCGTCGCAGCGTGAGCTGTGGGGAGGTGGGAAGACCAGCCTCATCAGGATCGTTTTCTGCAACAAAGGACACATGGTTCAATGCAAGGGAGGGACCAGTATCACAACTTACCAGAGAGTTCATATGAGGCTTTCTGGATCCTCATTTCCATGGCGAACCCTGACGTGGTTGTCAGTCACAGCTCTATCTCAGCCTCTCGTAAAATCCCCAATGCTCATTCCTCGGATGGGGTGAGGATTCGCAGCTCAGGAACCCCACCTCTGGTCTTCTCCCAATCCCACCGATGATGGGCCATCTTCTCCTGTAGGTACAGAAGTGGGGGATTGAAAGCCTGGTGGCTGGAATGGTGTGTGATGTTGGGAGTGGGGCAATAAGGTGGTGTATGTCGGGTCATGCCTCAGCAGGCAGGGGTATGTCAAGGAGGGTGCCAGAGGGGTTGGAGGCAGGTACTGGTGGGCCGTGGGGTGTCAGGGAATGGATCGATGTGGACATTCCAGGTGCAGCAGATGGGACGGATGCTAGGACGGGATCGCGAAAACTGCCATGATATCCATATGAGCATAGCAGGGGTATTAGGTGAAAATCTGGAGAAAAGTTTTTGTGTGTTTTCTTGATCTGTTGCTTAGGGTGTTAAGTATCCCAGCATAGAGCAAAATAGATTAATTCCCTCTTAGATTAATAGATTAATCTAAACATATCTGACAATTCAGAAAATTAAAATTTTGTAATTCCCAATTCCTGTAAAAATATAAATACATCTTCAGATATTAACAGACAAGAGTTAATGTTCTATTAGTTTGCAAAGGGGTGGAGATGGACATCATTGCATCACCACCCTTTTGTTTTAATATAACAAGGATTCACTTTTATGTAGCAATCTTTCCTTTTGAACTTTTTCCTCAGTATCCAATCTCAAAATTTTCCTTTTTAATTGTACAAATTGTGCTAGGGATAACTCTTTGAATCTGATAACCAAAATGAATTATGTCAGAACTTCTTGTGGTTCTGTTTTTAAACTTTAAATATGCCTGTAATTAAAAATCAATAAGATTAATTCCCCACAAAGATAAGCCCAAAACAAAATCACGCAAATCTATGAACATCCACATAAAACAAACAAAACACAGATTTTTTTCTCACAGCTCATAAATTTCAAACAGTTAATTCTCAACATTCTCTCGCAGCGATAGTTTTTTGAAGAGACAGCGCACTACAAACTCACAACCCCTTGACTAAAATTAAAATAAACGAGTTCCTCCATTCTGCTTCATTATAACTTAACTTATTCAATGACTGATTTTATAGGCACTATCTATTCTTTGTGGATTCAAAATCTCAAACTCATTCTCATGCAAATACAATTACCACCTGTAAGATGTTTGATCTTTATCTGGGATGATGTGACAACACAACAAAATTCTCACACTTAATTTAAATTCCTCCAGGTTATGCTTAAGATTTCACATTTAACTTTTTTTAAATTCATTTGTGAGACCTGGGTGTCGCTGGCTGGCCAGCGCTTATTGCTGATCCCTAATTGCCTGAGGGCAGTTGAGAGTCAAACACATTGCTGTGGGTCTGGAGTCACATGTAGGCCAGACCAGGTAAGGATGGCAGATTTCCTTCCCAAAAGGACAATAGGTGAACCAGATGGGTTGTTTCCCATAATCAACAGTTTCATGGTCATCAGTAGGTTCTTAATTCCAGATGATTTTTAATTGACTTCAAATTCCACCATTTGCCGTTGCGGGATTTGAACCTGTGTCCACAGAACATTAGCTGAGCTTCTGAATTAATAGTCTAGTGGTAATATCACGAGGCCATTGCCTCGTTGAGTTCCCACAAATACACAATTAAATCTTATATTAAGTAACTTGGATACATACATAACGATAGACATATAAGTTTCTGAGCGATTTGGCAACATATCAACTGTCTACTGAAATGGTTAACTTTTTTATAGAACTTAAAGTGACAGAGAAAATTCAGCAAGCAATTAGGTCATTTTATGTAATTTAAAACAAAACTTCTCATGTTCTATTTTTCTTCAATTTTGCTCAGATTTAATCTCTTTTGTCTATCCTTTTCTTCTTTAAACCAATTTTCAATTTCTGATAGTTGCTACTTAATTTGAAAGAAATACTTTGTGGAATGTGTTGTTAATCTTAGCAATTTTTTAAACTCAGATACTTTGGAAAGTTAAAATTAGACTGCTGCCAATTGCAGTTATCTCTATGTTTTGAGAACAAGTTGGTCTTTCAAATTCAACAGTTTGAGTTTCTTCTGAACAGAAATTCACAGTAGTTTTAAATTAAGTTTAGCTTCTGATCCAAACTCTACAATTTGCCCCCATCGGGACTAAATGCGAAAATAAACAGAATTCTTACTGGCATATCTAAAAATGAAAGAGTAAACTAATTTGCTACACTTAACTTTAATTGTTCTTAACTCACTGGTAAAAAGGAAAGGGGAATACAGGACTGAATGTTTACGAGACCCAGAGACTTCACATGTTGACTTAAAGCTGGATTCTATTTCTAGTCTTGGGGTTAGACTGAGTAAAGCTTCTCCCTTCCTAATCCCTAAAGAGCTATACTTTTCCTTATCAACTTGCATGCAGCTCAGCTCTGAGTAACCTTTGATTGAGGTTTGCAAAATGCCTTTCCACGGAAAGAGAACTATTTACACAAGTCTGTATTTTATTTTATAGTTTGGCCAACCTATTTTTTTCATTTTATCAATCAGTTTCCGATGCTTGTCTGCTGCGCAACCATTCTCTGCGCTCACATCGTTCGCAACCATTCTCGGTGAATCTACTTCTGCGCTCACTGTTTGCAAACTTATTGCTACCTTTTTGGCAACAAGCGGTCCAGCCTGATCTGTTGACTTGCTAACAGTAGCCCACCTTTGCAGCTCCGCCTCCTCTCATGGTGCCATCTATCTATCCTGGTCTGGTTGGAGTTCTCTTTTATTAACCCTTGGGTGGTAGATAAATATATTCACCCCTTTGCAGAGCCATCCCAAGGGTCCAGTTCAGGTATCCTGCCGACTACGCCAGATTATTGCTGATTTCTAACAAACCAGAGGAATAGTGCATCATGGTCACTGTCACATGGATTGTAATTTGAGACTTTGGTAGGACTTTGACCATAGTCAATTCTTTCATTTAAATTGAGAAGGCAAATTCTTACTGGACATGTACAAAGGATGTGGACATTTGAATCTTTTCGTTTGTAGTCCATCTATTTTTATTATGTGTACATATAATGATAGAGTGAGGGGTAGGGTGGGGAGGGACGGGGGAGGGAATTGCATTTGTGCATTACAGTGACATAATTTAAAGAAGCCACACAGGCCATTCCTCAACACTGTTGGCTCCTGGGGAATTGATGTACTCTGGACATAACAATAACAAATTCTTCCCCCAACATCCCCCACACATCCAAATGTCTGCTAAAGAATGGAGGAACAACTCTGCTAAATAGCCTAAGTTTCGCAGAACTAAGCAGTTTCATATTGAAAGAGTAGAATATTTCTAGCAAAATCACACAGTTAATTCTTTTATGTGGAACATGTAATGAATCATTTATGAATTCACAAAAAAACTAAAACAGATAAACATGGATTTAAAAGTCACAAGATGCTCTTTTGTATTTAAACATGAGTCTGAGTTAAATTGGACATCTCTAAACAGGGATCTGTTCTGGAACCCTTGCTGTTTGTCATTTTCATAAATGACCTGGATGAGGAAGTGCAGGGATGGGTTGGTAAGTTTGCCGACGACACGAAGGTTGGTGGGGTTGTGGATAGTCTGGAGGGATGTCAGAAGTTACAGAGGGACATAGATAGGTTGCAAGACTGGGCAGAGAAGTGGCAGATGGACTTCAACCCAGATAAATGCGTAGTGGTCCATTTTGGCAGGTCAAATGGGATGAAGGAGTACAATATAAAGGGAAAGACTCTTAGTACGGCAGAGGATCAGAAGGACCTTGGGGTCCGGATCCATAGGACTCTAAAATTGGCCCCGCAGGTGGAGGAGGTGGTTAAGAAGGCGTATGGTGTGCTGGCCTTTATCAACCGAGGGATTGAGTTTAGGAGTCCGGGAATAATGATGCAGCTATATAAGACCCTCGTCAGACCCCACTTGGAGTACTGTGCTCAGTTCTGGTCGCCTCATTACAGGAAAGATGTGGAAAAGATTGAAAGGGTGCAGAGGAGATTTACAAGGATGTTGCCTGGATTGAGTGGCATGCCTTATGAGGATAGGCTGAGGGAGCTCGGTCTTTTCTCCTTGGAGAGACGTAGGATGAGAGGCGACCTAATAGAGGTATATAAGATGTTGAGAGGCATAGATCGGGTGGACTCTCAGAGGCTTTTTCCCAGGGTGGAAATGGCTGCGACGAGAGGACACAGGTTTAAAGTGCTGGGGGGTAGGTACAGGGGAAATGTTCGGGGGAAGTTTTTCACACAGAGGGTGGTGGGCGAGTGGAATCGGCTGCCGTCAGTGGTGGTGGAGGCAAACTCAATAGGGTCTTTTAAGAGACTCCTGGATGAGTACATGGGACTTAATAGGATGGAGGGTTATAGGTAGGCCTAAAAGGTAGGGATATGTTCGGCACAACTTGTGGGGCCGAAGGGCCTGTTTTGTGCTGTAGTTTTCTATGTTTCTATTGTGTGAGTATAGCACATATGTAGCATTTATTTTATAATATTATAATTGCTAATTGTTTTCTTTATGCATACACAGGTAGCATTCAATGTTATGTGATTGGCATTGAACTTTCAGGTTGAATGGCATTGCAAAACAATGCCTGCTATTTTATGCTATTATCAATATTTAGTTCAATTAATTTGATTTCAAAATTTTTTTAAAATATTGACATTTTTGAAATTGGCCGCTTATATATATCTGCTAATAAGTATTTGCTAGTCACGGGCTTCATGATTGAACCAATGGAAAGCTGATCATTTCTGTGGTAATTGAAATACAGGTGAGGTTTGGTACCAATTTGCCACCAATAAAACAGTTATAGTGCTCTTTCCTGTGCAGTTTAAGCCTTAATGTGCTGAGACTAGAGGTGTTTTCTTACTGAATGAACAAATAACATTTGTAGGGCCTACAGTTGCTAATGGCTGTGTATCACTCTTCACGTTAAACTCGTTGCATTAGAGCTAGACAGCATTTAGTATTACAACATCACCTGTCTTTTTACTTTTCAGCCTATAATGTACATTAATAAAAATGGCCACTAATGCAGTTTTTATTGTGATGTCCTCAGTCAGGCACATGTAAAAAGGTCAGAGGAAAGTAAACCTCAAGTCACTCCACCTATTCACTTTTAGAAGACTACATTGGTAAATATCATTATATTGTTAGCATTTTACATGAGCACCAACCTCCAAAGTACAGCCTGTGCTTAGAGTCATAGGGCAGGAAGTAGCATTCCCAGCTGTGTGTTCGTGGACATTCTAGTGTTGGACAAATGCAAGTATACTATGGATGCTGGAAATGTGAAATAAAAACACAAAATGCTTGAGAAACTCAGCACATCTGGCAGCATCCGAAGAGAGAGATACAGAATTAATGTTTCGAGTCCAATATGACTCTTTAGAAATGAAGTTGCTGCCAGCTCTGAAACAAAAACAGAAAATGCTGGGAAATCTCAGCAGGTATGACAGCATCTGTGGAGAAAGAACAGAGGTAACATTTGAGTCTGGGTGACCCTTCGTCAGAGCTGCCACATCTGCTGGGTTTTCCAACACTTTTTTTATTGCAAGTTGATTTTACTAAGGTTTTAAGTATACATGGGCTACAATTAAAGAACAATGAGGTAATGTGAAGGCTTGACAAGGTTGTCATAATCAGATGAGAAGTGGTAAACTGACTCCCCTCCTTGGTTGGTCACAACAAAGGTTTAAATTACTTTTTTCACAAAGCTATGTTTTTTCCAAATCAGAAAGCCATGAGCCACAGGGAGTCAATCAAACAAGGTTTTCTTCAATCAAAGGAAGAGCAGATGTATTGATCAGTCAACCCAAGAAACATAATAAAAATGCTACGTAAAGCAGTCAGCCCTCAAGCCACACACACGCACACACACACCATTTATAAATACAGCAGTTTAGGTTAGGATTTAGGTTAGCTGCTTTCTTGGATCCTGTCAGATGTAAAAGATATTACAAGTACTATAAGATCTCGATTGCAAGTAGGTTTCTGGTAGAGTTGGCTTCTCAAACTGGGTCATTCGCTGATTCCACAAATGAGAGAGGAAGAAGAAACAACCTTCAGCCTGTTTCCTCTGCTGAAGACTTTTTTGACACCCTCTGTGTCACTCATAATCTTTTTCTCGTGGCTGGGCAGCTTTGCTTTGAAATACTTCACCCATTGTGCATTTTCAAGAGGTTTTGTATGTTTCTGCCTGTAGTAGCCATTGCGTTAATATCCACTACTTTGTATTTTTAATGTTTCTTCTTTAGACCATTACAAATTTTGATGGGTGTCTGGATTATAGGAAATGTCTCCCCCTTCATGCTCCCCTGTGGTAATTTGCTTGTTTCTCACCTTCATCTTTGAATGTGGCCTTGCATCTTTTAAACAGTCTGCTTTGTCTCAGTTCAAATTACAAAATTTCCAGTCTGATGAAAGTGGAAAAATCACATTTTCAAACACAAATGGACAAAGCCTCATTATACCTCCCCATCACAAAAAATATGGAATGAGATTCATTCTCAAACACAAAACAAAAAAAAACTAATTCACTTCTAATTACTATTCTATCCTTGGTCTGGATTATCCCATTAGTTCCAACTGGGTCTCTAAGTCCTGGCAGGGTGTTTGCCATCACATTAGATTTCCCTATAGTGTGGGTGATTTTTAGGTTGGAAAAAGCTCTAATGAAATAACCTTGCATTCTGAATTTTGAATTTCTCCACAAAGGTCAAGGATTGTGCTCGGTATAAACTGTGCTCCCTCGTATCCATTTCAGACATATATTTCAAAGTGTTTGAGAGCCAGTATTTCTTTTCCTGCTGAGGAATAGTTTCTGACATTGGTTCACTTTTGGAGAAGTACCCAATTGGTCTCTCTATTCCTGTTTCATCCTACCCTGAGGTCATTAACATTGGTGGTTACTTCAAATGCTTGTTTAAAGTCTGGAGCTGTGAGCACTTGTTCCTTTATTAAAATTGATTTCAGCTGCTTGAAAGCTGTCTGGTATTTCTCAGTCCGTATTGCTTTTGCTTTTTTCTGTAGTAAGCCTGTCCGTAGAGAAGCTGCAGTGCTGACGTTTGGGGCAAACCTCTGGTAGAACACACACATCCTGAACTTTTTTCATGATTTCCTCTTTTGCTGTGGAAATGGGAAACTGTACAACTACTTGAACATTTGCAGCTCTGGGTAAAACATGCCCTTGACCCACCATTGCCAAAATTTTACTGCCTCGCCCGCCCCAGAATCAGGGCGGGCGAGGTTTGCAGAACGACATTCTCCATTGGCCTCAGGCGGGATCTTACGAGCCTTGGGCGGGTGAAGTTGTAAAATACTGGCTCATGTGTCTGAGCTCAGTCACTTGAGCCTTAGCGAATTGACCACTAGGTCACCTCAATATAATTTCTGGAAGAGGGCTTTCAGTTGCTCTAGGAGTTTCCCAGGTGTCACTGTGCACTAGGAGGTCATCATCCATTGCACAGTTGGATAAGCCAGCCACTACCTGGTTCATCTGCCTTTGAAAAGTGGTTGGGACATTTCTGAATCCAAATTGCATGACTCGACACTGGTATAACCCATCCAGAGTCACAGAGACAGAGATTTCCTTCGCAACGGCAGTCAAGGGAACCTGTCGATATCCTTTGAATAAATCTATTTTTGTAATAGAATCCCTACAGCGCAGAAGGAGACCATTTGGCCCATCGAGTCTGCACTGACAACAACCCCATCTAGGCCCTAGCCCCAAACCCCACATATTTACTCGCTAGTCCCTCTAACCTACGCATCCCAGAACACTAAGGGGCAATTTAGCGCCTAACCTGCACATCTTTGGGCTGTGGGAGGAAACGGGAGCACCCGGAGGAAATCCACAGAGACACAGGAGAATGTGCAAACTCCACACAGATAGTGACCCAAGCCGGGAATTGAACCCAGGTTTCTGGAGCTGTGAGGCAGCAGTGCTAACCACTGTGACACAGTACCATCCATGTAGGCTGAACATGGGCAGCACAGTGGCACAATGGTTAGCACTACAGCTTCACAACACCAGGGACCCAGGTTCAATTCCAGCCTTGGGTGTCTGTGCGGAGATTACACGTTCTCCCCATGTCTGCGTGGGTTTCCTCCGGGTGCTCCAGTTTCCTCACACAGTCCAAAGATGTGCAGGTTAGGTTGATTGGCATGCTAAACTGCCCTTTAATGTCCCAAAATGTGTAGGTTAGATGGATTAGCCATGGTAAAATGTGATGTGTGGGGATTGGTGGGAAGAGGGCCCGGGAAAGACACTCTGTTAGAGTCAGTGCAGACTTGATGGGCTGAATGGCCTCTTCTGCACTGTAGGGATTCTATGATTATATGAATTACCTATCTGATCTGTGCAGTCTTCCAGTTGGCCAATCAGGTAGGAGTCAGCTCTGGTCACTGCATTAACCTTTTGGTAGTCAATACAAAGCCTTCTGGAGCCATCTAGCACAACAGCAACTGCTTGAGCATGGAGGTATCTCCTCTGTAAAAGAGTCATACAGCATGGAAACTGGCCTCTCAGCCCTATTGGTCCATGCCGACCATGGTGCCCTCCCAGCTAGTCCCAATTGCTCCCACTTGGCCCATATCCCTTTAAGCCTTTCCCATCTATGTACTTATCCAAATGCTTTTTAAATATTGCTATTGTACCTGCCTTAACCACTTTCCCTGGCAGCTCATTCCATATATGCACCGTCCTCTGCCTGTAGAATTTGCCCCTCTGGTACCTTTTAAATTTTTCCCCTCTGCCCTTAAACCTATACCGTCTTAGCTTTTAATTCCCCTTCCCTGGGAAAAAGACTATGTGCGTTCATCCTATCTATGCCCCTCATGATTTTAAACACCTCAATAAGATCACCCCTCATTCTCCTACATTCCAAGGAATAAAGTCCTAGCCTGGCCAATCTCTTCCTATAACTCAAGCTCATTAGTCCTGGCAACATCCTCGTAAATCTTCTTTGCACTCTTTCCAGATTATCATGTCTTTCCTTCAACAGGATGACCAAAACTGTATACAATACTCCAAGTGTGGCCTCACCACCAATTTATGCAACTGTAACTTAATGTCCTAACTACTATACTCAATGTCCTGACTGATGAAGGCCAGTGTGCTAAACACCTTCTTCACCACCTGTCTACTTGTACAAACTATGTACTTGTACTCCCAGGTTCCGCTGTTCGTCAACACTCCACAGGGCCCTACCATTCACCGTATATAAGTCCTACCCTGGTTTGACTTTTCAAAATGCAACATCTCACACTTATCTGGATTGAAATCTATTTGCCAATCCTCGGCCCACTTCCCTAACTGATCCAAGATCCTCTTGTAATTTTTGATAACCTTCTTCGCTTTTGACGATATCTCCTAATTTAGTATCATTCACAAACTTACTAACCATGCCTTGTACATTCACATCCGAATCATTGATATAAATAATGAATAACAAGGGTCCCAACACCAACCCGAGGCACATCATTAGTCACAGGATTCCAGTCCAAGAAACAACCATCGACCATCACCCTCTGCTTCTTACCATGAGCCAAATTTAAATCCTATTAATTAGCTTTCCCTGGATCCCATGCAATCTAACCTTCCAGACCAGCTTGCCATGTGGGACCTTGTCAAAGTCCTTGCAAAAGTCCATATAGACAGCATCTACTGCCCTACCCACATCCATCCTCTTGGTTTCCTCTTTGAAAAACTCTAAAAGATTCATCAGACATGTCTTCCCACACACAAAGCTGTGCTGACTATCCATAGTAAAAAGTTTAACAACACCAGGTTAAAGTCCAACAGGTTTATTAACCTGGTGTTGTTAAACTTCTTACTGTGTTTACCTCAGTCCAACGCCGGCATCTCCACATCCTGTCTATCCATAATCAGACCTTGACTATCCAATATTGGTAGATCCTTTTTCTCAGAATCCCTTCCAGTAACTTACCCATCACAGATAAAAGCAAATTAATGCGGATGCTGGAATCTGAAACCAAAAGAGAAAATGCTGGAAAATCTCAGCAGGTCTGGCAAAATCTGTAAGGAGAGAAAAGAGCTGACGTTTCGAGTCCAGATGACCCTTTGTCAAAGCCAAAAGGCATAGAAAGTGGGAGATATTTATACAGTAGTGTGAGGAAATGAAAGATGAGTCCTAGCCAGAAAAATAAGGGGAAAGGCTGCTGATGGTAGTCCATAGAGAGAATAGAAGGTGTGAATAGCCAAACGGCAGAGAAGCTGAAATCAGAGGGTAAACTGTGACAGATGAAGATGTGGGGGGAGGGGGGAGATGGGTGGGAGAGAGGTAAAATTGAGGAAAAGGGGGAGAAAAGGCAAGGAAAGGGAGATAAATAGGTGGAAAGAGTGGGCGGGGAAGAAAAATAAACCACGAAGTTTAACAACACCAAGTTAAAGTCCAACAGGTTTATTTGGTAGCAAAAGCCACAAGCTTTCGGAGCCTTAAGCCCCTTCTTCAGGTGAGTGGGAATTCTGTTCATAAACAGGGCATAAAAAGACACAAACTCAATTTACAGAATAATGGTTGGAATGCGAATACTTACAGCTAATCAAGTCTTAAAGGGACAAACAATGTGAGTGGAGAGAGCATTAAGACAGGTTAAAGAGATGTGTATTGCTCTCTCTACTCACATTGTTTGTATCTTAAAGACTTGATTAGCTGTAAGTATTCGCATTCCAACCATTATTGTGTAAATTGAGTTTGTGTCTTTATATGCCCTGTTTCATAGAATCATAGAAACCCTACAGTACAGAAGGAGGCCATTCGGCCCATCGAGTCTGCACCGACCACAATCCCACCCAGGCCCTACCCCCATATCCCTACATATTTTACCCACTGATCCCTCTAATCTACGCATCCCAGGACACTAAGGGGCAATTTTTAGCATGGCCAACCAACCTAACCCGCACATCTTTGGACAGTGGGAGGAAACCGGAGCACCCGGAGGAAACCCATGCAGACACGAGGAGAATGTGCAAACTCCACTCAGACAGTGACCCAAGCCAGGAATCGAACCCAGGTCCCTGGAGCTGTGAAGCAGCAGTGCTAACCACTGTGCTACCGTGCCGTGTTTGTGAACAGAATTCCCTCTCACCTGAAGAAGGGGCTTAAGGCTCCAAAAGCTTGTGGCTTTTGCGACCAAATAAACCTGTTGGACTTTAACCTGGTGTTGTTAAACTTCTTACTGTGTTTACCCCAGTCCAACGCCAGCATCTGCACATCAAGAAAAATAAAGACAGACAATAAAGAAATAAAAGGTAGTTAAAAAATAAATAAAATTAAAACAAAGGAGTCGAGGTGAGGGAGGTAGAGCTAATCATTCAAAGTTGTTGAATTTGACGTTGAGACTGGAAGGCTGTAACATGCCTAGCCAGAAGATAAAGTCATAGAGGTTTACAACATGGAAACAGGCCCTTCGGCCCAACTTGTCCATGCCATCCTTTTTCTTTAAACCCCGAAGCTAGTCTCAATTGTTTGCATTTGGCCCATATCCCTCTATACCCATCTTACCCATGCTACTGTCTAAACGCTTTTTAAAAGAAAAAATTGTACCCGCCTCTACTACTACCTCTGGCAGCTTGTTCCAGACACTCACCACCCTCTGTGTGAAGAAATTGCCCCTCTGGACCCTTTTGTATCTCTCCCCTCTCACCTTAAACCTATGCCCTCTAGTTTTAGACTCCCCTACCTTTGGGAAAATATATTGACTCTCTAGCTGATTTATGCCCCTCATTATTTTATAGACCTCTATAAAATCACCCCTCGGCCTTCTATGCTCCAGAGAAAAAAGTCCCAATCTATCCAGCCTCTCCTTATAACTCAAATCATCAAGTCCCGATAGCATCCTAGTAAATCTCTTCTGCACTCTTTCTAGTTTAATAATATCCTTTCTATAATAGGGTGACTAGAACTGTACACAGTATTCCAAATGTGGCCTTACCAATGTCTTGTACAACTTCAACAAGACATCCCAACTCCTGTATTCAATAACCTGGCCAATGAAAGCAAGCATGCTGAATGCCTTCTGCATCACTCTGTCCACCTGTGACTCCACTTTCAAGGAGCTATGAACCTATACCCCGGATCTCCTTGTTCTGTAACTCTCCCCAACGGCCTACCATTAACTGAGTAAGTCCAGCCCTGTTTCAATCTACCAAAATGCATCATCTTGCATTTATCTAAATAAATCTAAATATGAGATGCTGTTCCTCCAGTTTGCATTGTGTTTCACTGGAACATTGCAACAGGCCAAGGACAGACATGTGGCCATGGGAGCAGAATCGTGTGTTAAAATGGCAAGCAATGAGAAGGTCAGGGTCTCCCACTTTCCATGCCTTTTAGCTTTGACAAAGGGTCATCTGGACTCAAAACGCAGCTCTTTTCTCTCCTTACAGATCCTGCCTGACCTGCTGAGATTTTCCAGCATTTTCTCTTTTGGGTACCCACTACTGATGTCAGGCTCACCAGCCTGTAATTCCCTGGGTTGTCTTTGCTACCCTTCTGAAACAACAGAACAACATTAGCCACCCTCCAGTCTTCTGGAACTTCGCTAGTGGAAAGAGATGAAGCAGATATCTCTGCAATTTCTTCCCTAGCCTCCCACAATATTTGAGGATGCACTTGATCAGGCCCAGGGGATTTATCCACCTTTATGTGCTTTAAGACTGCAAATACCTCCTCCCTAGAAATATGCATGTAGTTCAAGACATCACCACTTGTTTCCTATATTTCTTTAGCACCCATGATTTTCTCCTCAGTAAACACCAAGGAGAATATTCATTAAAAATCTCACCCATTTCCTGAAGCTCCACACACAGATGGCCATGCTGATCTTTAAGGGGATTATTCTCTATTCTCTTTTATCTTTGACAAAGGATCATCTGGACTCTGATCTTTAAGGGGACTATTCTCTCCTGAGCCACCCTTTTACTATTAATATAGAATAGAAACCCTACAGTACAGAAAGAGGCCATTCGGCCCATCGAGTCTGCACCGACCACAATCCCACCCAGGCCCCACCCCCACATCTTTTACCCACTAATCCCTCTAATCTATGCATCCCAGGACACTAAGGGGCAATTTTAGCATGGCCAATCAACCTAACCCGCACATCTTTGGACTGTGGGAGGAAACCGGAGCACCCGGAGGAAACCCACGCAGACACGAGGAGAATGTGCAAACTCCACACAGACAGTGACCCAAGCCGGGAATCGAACCCAGGTCCCTGGAGCTGTGAAGCAGCAGTGCTAACCACTGTGTTACCGTGCCGCCCGTTCTATACAGCTATAGAACCTCTTGGGATTTTCTTCAACCTTGTGTGCCAGATCCATCTCATACCCTCTTTTAGACCTCCTGATTTCCCTCTTAAGTCTACTCTTACACTTTTTATTGTCATCGAGGGATTCACCTAAACCCAACCTCAGCCTAAACCCAACGTATGCTTCCTTTTTCCTGATGAAGGTGCAGCGCTCCGAAAGCTTGTGGCTTGTGCTACCAAATAAACCTGTTGGACTTTAACCTGGTGTTGTGAGACTTCTTACTGTCCTTTTTCCTGACCAGAGCCTCAATATCCCTCATCAGCCAGGGTCCCTAAACTTAGCAGCTTTTCCCTTCACCCGAACAGGAAAATACTGCCTTTGGAACTCTTGATATCACACTTTTAAAAGCCTCCCAATTGCCAGTCATTCCTTTCCCTTCAAACAAACTCACCGAATCCTGCCTGATGTTCCCAAAGTTGGCCTTTAACCTGTGGACCTGTCCTATCTTTTTCCATAACTATTTTTAAACTAATAATGTTCTGATCACTGGACCCAAAGTATTCCCTGACTGACACTTCTGTTACCATCAAGTGAGAAGGAGTAAACTGGCTCCACGGTTTGCCACAAAGGATTTTAAATTTCTTCTCCCCATGCATGCCTTTTTCAAATTCAAATGTACTTTTTACTTCCTATGCAGTGACAAATAAGGAGCCAATCATCAAAGTTTTTTTTGAGTCAAAGAAAGAGGTTTATTAACCATTAAACCTGAGAAAAAAATATTAAAAGGCACGTCACACACACCATTATCAGCAGTAAGGAAAGTTAGGGTCAAGATAAAAGTTAAAACAATATACAGTTATAAGTCCTTGTCTTTGAGGCATAGATTATTAAATGCTGTAGTTGTTTTAAGTTAGCCGGTTCCTTTAAAATCCCAGAATTGAATTGAAATCTGTGTAGTTGCGCTTGCTGAAGACAATTTCTTTTTTTAATCATAAGTTGTCCTTTTCAAAAAATTGAAGATTTTCTCCTGAGGTTCTTTTCGATGGAAATACACGATCTCAGTAAATGATTTTTAGACTGTTATGAGATAGGGTTTAAAGAGAGATTCCTTATTCCTCCATTAGCAGCTTCTCCAGATTCCTCTGACTCTATATGGCAAACCTGGTTCTTTAAGTTTTGCTTGCTGTATGTTCCAAAGAAATGTGATTACCATGTCTGCTGCAGTCATTGTTGTTCTAATGTAGTCATTAGAACAAGTAATCAGGTTTTGATGTTTCATCTCAGAAACTTTGACACATTTCAAGATAGTAGGAGACCGGGTTCTTTGAACCTCCACAGGGGGTTTAAGTGCCTGTTGGTTATATATCCTGGCTGACTAGCAGCTCCCTGATATCTTCATAATACAATTTTGAAATAGGCTTTGACACCCCAAGGTGTGACATTCCATTAATAATCATGTGAGTGTCTGCAGTGCAATCCATAAAGTAACTTATTGATCAATTTACATTGCCAGATATATTCAATGTGGGCTTCATCTTCACCTTCCTTCAATTCATCCTCATTGTCCCTCTTGTGCTCAGGAATGTCGTTATGGGATAGGCAGTACCCGCTTGTCCCCTTCTCATGTGATATTGTGTTATCATATACAGCTTTTGTTCTTTCCTACAGTAGATTGTAAATTTACCTGCCCAAGCTTTTTGCTACTCTGTATGGGGCACTAAACTGGCTTTTAGGGATACACTCAATATTGGTAGGAGCATTAGTATATAGTCTCCTGGCTGAAAGCATTTTGCCCTGATCATTGCTCTTAGGTCCTGATGCATTCATTCAATTCAAATTCTAATAAATTCTGCAACTGCGGGTGATATGCTGAGGACTTCAGTTGGTTCATGCTTAGGTTATCTGTAACTTTCTGGAATGTTCACTCACCTGAAGAAGGGGCTTGCAGCTCCGAAAGCTTGTGTGGCTTTTGCTACCAAATAAACCTGTTGGACTTTAACCTGGTGTTGTTAAACTTCTTACTGTGAAAGTTTCAGGCCATGGCATGTTTGTCTGCCTGCTTATTCACAGCAGGGATATTTTTAAGTGTCCTCGAGCCACATCACAGGCTCTAATAAGTTGCTCATGGAACAAGGTTACATTGTCTAATGTGGAAATTTCTTCCTTCTGTTCTAAACATTTCTGCTTGATTAGTTTCAGAGGACCATTTACTTGGTGTCTATAAACCAACTGAAATGGAGTAAAACTGATTGGGTGAGTTTCTGGGAGCAAACAAATGAGAACCTAGTCCTCTATCCCAGTTATGGCCTCATGGCATTTTGCCCTGATCATTGCTCTTAGGTCCTGATGCATTCATTCAATTCAAATTCTAATAAATTCTGCAACTGCGGGTGATATGCTGAGGACTTCAGTTGGTTCATGCTTAGGTTATCTGTAACTTTCTGGAATGTTCAGAACATGAAGTTTGAGCCCTGAACTGACTGGGTCCCGATGGCAGCCCATACTGTGTAAGGAATTGTGTCAATTCCCCATCACTGTTTTGACAGATATGATTCTCAGGGGAATGGCCACTGGGAAGCAGGTAGTCACATCCATGATAGTGATGATACACTGGTTGTCCCCTTTTGTTTAGGGCAGTGGTGCCACACAGTCCACCAGCACCTTGCTGAATGGTTCCCTAAAAGCTGGCACATGAATCATAGGTTTATTGCAGGCTGGAGTTTTCTCACAACCTGGCAGGTGTGATATATTCTACAAAATCTTACTACCTGTGGAAGAATGGCGAGTGAAAATGCTGGCTGATGCAAGCTTGGGTTTTCGGATACCAATATGCCCAGCTATCAGGTTTATATGTACTAGCAGTAATATTTCCGCATGGTATATCTGCGGCACTGCCCTCTGGTGGATCACTGTCCACTCCTCATTTGCTGGTCTGTGAGGAGGTCTCCAGTTCCTCATCAGTACCTAATTTTTACCGCAGATGGGATTGCCTTTGCTTTGGCTTCATGAGCTAACTTTTTTAACAACGGGTCAGCCTACTGAGCCACAACCAAAGAGGACCTACGTATTACCTCCTTAGGGTCCTCTAGACTTCTGGAAGAGATCTCAGATAAGCAGACAGTTGGGTCATTTATCTGAAGTGTGACTCCAACCTCCTCCGATGGAGTTCGTCGGGCCGTGGATCAGGTTACCACAGTCAAGGATAATACCAGGCACTTTCCCATGCAGCTGTTGCATGTCCCTGACCTCAGTTGACTTCTCTGAGTCTACTGGGGATACTATCACCTTTTCTACTGCAGGGCCATTGCCGAAGAACAAGTCAGCTCCGTCCACTGGCAAACTGGGGACGACTCTCAAGATCACTGGTCCTGACATAAGATTGTCCTCCAGGAACACCTGGTATAAGGGGATGGGCATGTATCCATTACCAACATTTTAGCACTTACTAAATTGTCTGGTGAAAAAGTTATGTCATTTCCCAGCAGTAGAGTTTGATTAGCCCCTATATCCCTCAGTATCACGGTAGACATACTTGACTCACTCTGGGGAAATGTGGCCACTCAGCTCTCAGATTTATTTTAACTCACCCGCACTCACAGTAGTGCACTTACAAGGATTTGCTGCCACAGTCAGAGCAATAACCTGGTCTGCTATGTTCTCTGTTTGACTCCATTTCTGAGCTGGGCTTTTGTGCCCCAACAAATCCCACAGCTTTTCTTGTAACCTCCAGCAATCAGTGTGGAGGTGTCCTGCCTTGTGATACAGAAGGTGCCCATTTATTCTTCATCAAACTTCAGGATTAAATGAACAAACTTGAATACCTCAGTCCTTGGGTCTGAGCTAGGGGTGGTTCCCGCACCAGGGGTATCTCCAATGGGCACAGTGGGATCCTTCCTTCTCAGTTCCAGCTGTTTAATTTAGACTCCCTTTCTTTTTCTCTTTCCCTTTCCTGTATTTCTCTCTTCTCTCTCCATTCCTGCTCCCCCTCTCTCTCTTTGTCCTGTTCCTGCCTGTCTCTTTCTTGCTCCTTTTCCTCAAATTCCAGTTCCAATTTCTGCTGCTACAATCTTAATTTCTCTCCCTACAGTGCAGAAGGCGGCCATTCGACCCATCAAGCCTGTTTCCTCTGCTGAAGACTTACCTAACAACCTCTATGTCACATGTCTTCTTTGTCTCGTGGCTGGACAGTTTTGTCTTGAAATATTTCACCCATTGTGTATTTCCTGGGGGTTGTGGATATGTTTGTCTGTGGTAGCCATTGTTTCAATATCCAGTACTCTGCATTTTTAATGTCTCTCCCGTAGACAGTTGCAAGTTTTGCTGGGTATCTGGATTATAGGAAATGTCTCTCTCTTCACTCTCCCCTGATTCTAATCTGTTTGTTTCTCACCTTCATCTGGAATGTGGCCTTGCATCTTTAAGCAGCTTGCTCTGTCTCAGTTCAAAATGCAAGCTGAAAGTTGAGAATCATGTTTTCAAAAATAAAGGGACATAACCTTGTGACAAGGGCAAACAATTAACAAAGAATGAATTGACTGACCATATTTGTAGATTGTGCAAACTACTTGGTGTGTGGTGTTTGGTACTGCTCCCAGATCTTGGCATGCCAAATTTCTTACAGTGTGCCATCTTCTCCTGCATCTGTTTCTGGCCTCTGAGGAGGACATGTGTTAGAGCAAAGAGGGCGATCTTCCTTGCACCTTTAGCATGCACCATAATGTTCATTTCACCAGATACCAATTTGCTCATTTACTAGGGGAATTTGACTCCCAATGATCGGCCGTTGTAACACACACTGCTGCTCGAATGCTGCTGTGAAAGGTGCAGTGTGATTTAGTGGTCATGCTTAATTAACAAGATGCAGTAAGCTCCGACTTGAACTTAGCATCCATAACCAGATCGTTGGGTCCTGGTCAGCAAATATCATGCGGCACTCAAGAAATGTAGGTATAATGCCCAGTAGTTCATTCTGGGTCTATGTCTGTCATAATACCCTGATTTACATAGAACATAGAACAGTACAGCACAGAACAGGCCCTTCGGCCCACGATGTTGCGCCGAGCTCTGTCTGAAACCAAGATCAAGCTATCCCACTCCCTATCATCCTGGTGTGCTCCATGTGCCTATCCAATAACCGCTTAAATGTTCCTAAAGTGTCTGACTCCACTATCACTGCATTCCACACCCCAACCACTCTGAGTAAAGAACCTACCCCGGACATCCTTCCTATATCTCCCACCATGAACCCTATAGTTATGCCCCCTTGTAATAGTTCCATCCACCCAAGGAAATAGTCTTTGAACGTTCACTCTATCTATCCCCTTCATCATTTTATAAACCTCTATTAAGTCTCCCCTCAACCTCCTCCGCTCCAGAGAGAACAGCCCTAGTTCCCTCAACCTTTCCTCATAAGACCTACCCTCCAAACCAGGCAGCATCCTGGTAAATCTCCTTTGCACTCTTTCCAGCGCTTCCACATCCTTCTTATAGTGAAGTGACCAGAACTGCACACAATATTCCAAATGTGGTCTCACCAAGGTCCTGTACAGTTGCAGCATAACCCCATGGCTCTTAAACTCCAATCCCCTGTTAATAAAAGCTAACACACTATAGGCCTTCTTCACAGCTCTATCCACTTGAGTGGCAACCTTCAGAGATCTGTGGATATAGACCCCAAGATTTCGGGGGAGGTGCCGGATGATTGGAGGGTGGCTCATGTTGTTCCGTTGTTTAAAAAAGGTTCCAAAAGAAATCCGGGAAATTATAGGCCAGTAGGTTTGACGTCGGTGGTGGGCAAGTTATTGGAAGGTGTGATAAGGGATAGGACCTACAAATATTTGGATAGACAGGGACTTATTAGGGAGAGTCAACATGGCTTTGTACGTGGTAGGTCATGTTTGACCAATCTATTAGAGTTTTTCGAGGAGGTTACCAGGAAAGTGGATGAAGGGAAGGCGGTGGATGTTGTCTACCTGGATTTCAGCAAGGCCTTTGACAAGGTCCCTCATGGGAGGTTAGTTAGGAAGGTTCAGTCGCTAGGTATACATGGGGAGGTAGTAAATTGGATTAGACACTGGCTCAATGGAAGAAGCCAGAGAGTGGTTGTGGAGGATTGCTTCTCTGAGTGGAGGCCTGTGACTAGTGGTGTGCCGCAGGGATCGGTGTTGGGTCCATTGTTGTTTGTCATCTATATCAATGATCTGGATGATAATGTGGTAAATTGGATCAGCAAGTTTGCTGATGATACAAAGATTGGAGGTGTAGTGGACAGTGAGGAAGGTTTTCAAAGCTTGCAGAGGGATTTGGACCAACTAGAAAAATGGGCTGAAAAATGGCAAATGGAATTTAACGCAGACAAGTGTGAGATATTGCACTTTGGAAGGACAAGCCAAAGAAGAACATACAGGGTAAATGGTAGGACTCTGAAGAGTGCAGTTGAACAGAGGGATCTGGGAATACAGGTACAGAATTCCCTAAAAGTGACGTCACAGGTGGATAGGGTCGTAAAGAGTGCCTTTGGTACATTGGCCTTTATAAATCGGAGTATCGAGTATAAAAGTTGGAGTGTTATGGTAAGGTTATATAAGGCATTGGTGAGGCTGAATTTGGAGTACTGTGTACAGTTTTGGTCACCTAGTTACAGGAAGGATGTAAATAAGATTGAAAGAGTGCAGAGAAGGTTCACAAGGATGTTGCTGGGACTTGAGAAGCTGAGTTATAGAGAGAGATTGAATAGGTTGGGACTTTATTCCTTGGAGCGTAGAAGATTGAGGGGAGATTTGATAGAGGTGTATAAGATTTTGATGGGTATAGATAGAGTGAATGCAAGCAGGCTTTTTCCGCTGAGGCTAGGGGAGAAAAAAACCAGAGGGCATGGGTTAAGGGTGAAAGGAGAAAAGTTTAAAGGGAATATTAGGGGGGGCTTCTTCACGCAGAGAGTGGTGGGAGTGTGGAATGAGCTGCCGGATAAAGTGGTAAATTTTAACATTTAAGAAAAACTTGGACGGGTTCATGGATGAGAGGGGTGTGGAGGGATATGGTCCAAGTGCAGGTCAGTGGGACTAGGCAAAAAATGGTTCGGCACAGACAAGAAGGGCCAAAAGGCCTGTTTCTGAGCTGTAATTTTCTATGGTTCTATGGTTCTAAGATCTCTCTGTTCCTCCACAGTCTTCAGAACCCTACCTTTGACCCTGTAATCCACATTTAAATTTGTTCTACCAAAATGAATCACCTCACATTTATCAGGGTTAAACTCCATCTGCCATTTTTCAGCCCAGCTTTGCACCCTATCAATGTCTGTTTGCAGTCTACAACAGCCCTCCACCTCATCCAACTACTCCACCAATCTTGGTGTCATCAGCAAATTTACTGATCCACCCTTCAGCCCCCTCCTCTAGGTCATTAATAAAAATCACAAATAGCAGAGGACCAAGCACTGATCCCTGCGGCACTCCGCTAGCAACCTGCCTCCAGTCCGAAAATTTTCCATCCACCACCACCCTCTGTCTTCAATCAGATAGCCAGTTAGCTATCCAATCGGCCAACGTTCCCTCTATCCCACACCTCCTTACTTTCATCATAAGCCGACCATGGGGATTTACATATATTTATAAGTCTCCTGTCTGCACCAACCAAGAACCACCATCAACCACCCAAGAAAAGAATGGCATTAAAAATGTTTGGATTTATGAAAGACTGGCAGTTCTATCCACCCTAATTTTAACTTTCATTGCTCAGTTCTATATAAATGTTATTGTTGGAGTTAAAATTCCCCCTATAACATTTTGTGCTTCCATATTGCCTAGCCTTTCAATTACAAGTAATAAAGGACACAAACTTGTAGAATCATAGAATCCCTACAGTACGGAAGGAGGCCATTCGGCCCATTGAGTCTGCACCGACCACAATCCCACCCAGGTCCAATTCCTATAAACCCACACATTTACGTTGCTAATCCTCCTGACACTAGGGTCCATTTTAGCATGGCCTATCAACCTAACCCGCACATCTTTGGATTGTGGGAGGAAACCGGAGCATCTGGAGGAAACCCATGCAGAATGGAGAGAATGTGCAAACTCCACACAGACAGTGACCTGAAGCTAGGATTGAATCCGGGTCCCTGGCGCTGTGAGGCAGCAGTGCTAACCACTATGCCAGCTGTTCTTTTTAAAAAGGTATCTTAAAATGTCTGCTCTCTGGGTGCTTCAGATTGGAGCCAGGCTGCTGGTGGTGATGCCCAGTTACCTGTAAAGACTCGCATTCCAATCATTATTTTGTAAATTGAGTTTGTGTCTTTATATGCCCTGTTTGTGAACAGAACTCCCACTCACCTGACGAAGGGGCAGTGCTCCGAAAGCTAATGGCTTTTGCGACCAAATAAACCTGTTGGACTTTAACCTGGTGTTGTGAGACTTCTTACTGTGCTTCAGATTGGGCAGGTCTTGCTTTAAACTTCTTGTGCAGGCTCAAACTGTGCAAGGAACACATGGAAATTAATATAATTAACTGAACTTGACACATCTGGTGAGATTGCTAAGAAATTATAAACAACATAGGTTCATGCTAAGACTCATTAAAATGGGATCTCACTGTCATTCTCCTCATCAGTTTCAAGAAAATGCTGGATTTATGCCATATATATACAAATAACTCACCACAGAATGTCACAACTATTACTTCACAATGTAATATCGGGATTTATGTTCCTACAATATCATTCAATCTTGGAGGCCCAGAGAGGGAACAGTTGAAACTACGGCATCTCACTCTTGCAGATATTAAATTGTTTCTGGAGATTTTTTAAAAATTAACGTTTTTATTTCCATTTGTCTTTCTGCATCTATATTCTGTGCCCTGTTCCAGCAAATTCTAACTCAGTGCATTATATGGTACTTTTTATGTTAGCACCAGTACCACCTTCATCCCACAGCATTCTTGAAAATGTAAGTTCTTCTCCACTAATAATCATTGCCATGTTGAGGAAGAGGAATGGCCTGAAGGGATCTTCTTGACTGGCACTCTAGCTATATCGTCATACATTGGATACGAGGTCAGAAGTTTAAACATAAAGGTCCCGGAACTTAGCAAAATTATGAGAATTTTAATTGGACAGCAATACTTTATGTTAAAATTGCCTTGCAGAGCATTGGGCTGTTTGGAACTCCCACTGGTGGGAAAGCGAGAGTGATTCACACTGGCAGTGCTGAGCAGAAGCCATCCAGCCTGTTTAATTGGGCCAGCTCGGCACCCACGTGAAACATATGGATTCTCCAACTCCAGCGGTGGTTGATTCACTGCAGTTGGGAATTATGCCATGGAATTAACAAGCAGGAGCAGATTATAAACCCTTCTTACAGAACCTAACACTCACATCACATTCAAAATGACAGGAAGAGCTGCTCCAAGTTCCTGCACTCAGTGAACCAGATGCGAGATGCCATCGAAGAGAGGAGTAGCACCCTTTTCCCCAGGGTAGGCAGGAGATTCCCTGCCAATGTGCTGGCAGATGCCTGGGAAGCGCTGGCCGAGGCCTCCAGCAGCAACAACATCACCAGGAGCAATGCAGTGCAATGCAGGAAGGAAATGAATAAACATTTCAAGCTGCAACATTTCAAGCTGCCATTTGCAGCCTTCAAGTGCCTGAGCTAGCAGCATCTCCCTAACAGCCCCTCACCCACCCCCCACCCCCCCCCCCCCCCCCCATAATCCTCATCACTACCCTTCCCAGGCTTGTCCCAGTGCCCAGACATGCCAGCTGATGTCAAGCCCTCATATCACTCAGCCACTGACTCAGTGTCCCCCAGGACAAGACCTCACACAATAGAAAGGAGCAGGAGAAAACAGGTGGGGGCATAGCAGAGCTGCGGGTCTTCGCTCCCTTCGACGAGAGGGTGCTGGAAATCACAAGGGTTGGCCCCAGAGCAAACAGCGGCCAATTGCAAGGTCAGCATGACCCAAACAAGTGAGAGTCCAATGCACCTTTCTCCAGATGACCTATCTCAAGTGAGTCTATCATCACTCACACTTTGACATTGCTAAGCTGACCCCGTGTTTTTCCTCTTCCAGATCTCCACCAGATGAAGCTGGGCCATCCAGGGTTGCAGCCCTCCACATTCAACACCTCAGAGCACCCCAAACCACAACTCCGGGGAGGGCACCAAATTCTTGGCACTGCCCTCACCAGCACTATCCACTAGCACAGAGACACTCACCTTGGTAGAAATGTTAGTGGTCAGGCTTCTTGGGGATTCCCTGATGAGGACCACACAGTTACTTTTTCCCATCAGGTGGAGGCAGGAACTCCCAGGTGAGCTGACATTTGAAGGTCTGCTGGCTCCCAGGAACCAACTGCCCCCAAGCCAAACTAGCTTATCCCAGCACTGGTGCAGATGCAAAAGCAAAGCCAGGCTTTGCAGGAGGGGGTGTCAGCTGCTTTCCAGCAAATGCAAGGCCATCTGGAGGAGCCTGGAGGCCTTCTCTGGCAGGTGATGGAGCAATGCGTAGTACCCAAGCCAACACTGCAAGGGTGGCATCTGCAGTAGAAAGCCTGGGTCATAGGTCTGAGTTATGTCTGATGATATCCAAAGCCTGGCTCACTCAAAGAACAAAGAAAATTACAGCACAGGAACAGGTCCTTCGGCCCTCCAAGCCTGCACTGACCATGCGGTCGGACTGAACTAAAACCCTGATATTCATTGCTGAGGCCCACAACAGCAGGTCCCAGTCACAAACGGACAACTCAAATGTGCAGCTGGACATTGCTGTGGCGTTCCAGAACGTGGCCCAGTAACACAGGGCCATGGCTGAGGGCATTGACAGTTTGGCCAAATCACAAAAGAATATGTCCCATTCACTGAAGACCATTGGTGAGTGCATCAACCGCTTGGCACAGTTACAGGGGGGCATGTCAGACAGCTTTGCCAACCGACTTAGATACTGGTGGGCCTCCAGGACTGACATCACCAGATGATACTGAGGCTTCTGGAGTTCACTCCAGCTGTCCTTCTATTCCATGGAATGACTCAGAGGCCACCGAGCACCCCGAGGAAGGAGGAAGCATTGGACCTCATCCCGGGGTCTTCCACCAGGGAGACTCTGGCAGTCTCCAGCCCTTCTGCATCCCCCCTTCCTGACACCGGTGCATTTCCTGGGCAGCAGACAGTACAGAGTCTGTCTGGGAGACACCCAAAAGTCCACTGGGCCCCTTTAGGTCCAGGCCTTCCAGAGGATGTTTACCAAGGGCATCACAGGTTAGAGGGTGTTTAAAGCAGCAGGCCCCTTCGACAACTGGTGTGCAATTTTGGTGAATACCTAGAAGGAGCGGGAGAGCTATTAAGTATAATAAGTTGCAGGACCACTGGCATGGGTGCAGTTTCACAGCATTTGTCAGGAAGAAGGAACCACAAAATGTACACTTTCACCATTAAATACAATTTCCACACCCAGACCAAGTTGCCTTTCACTGTGTGTGGTCCCCCTCAGCAGTGGGGGATGGGGCAAGGGGGTGTGGGAGCTTCTGTCTCCAGCTCAGACCTCTCATCTTTCCGCAGGTCCTACAGCTGTACCCAAGTGGGAGGCCATGAAAGCCAGAGTTAAACATCCCGGGTTGACAACAGATCACTCTAGGAGTCGGATTCTCTCTCCCTTCCCAACACCAACTCCCCCCCCAGACTAACATTGGACCCCCAACACACAATCAGGATTGAGCTTGGAGGTCAGTGTATGTCTTAGGAAGTCTCACAACACCAGGTTAAAGTCCAAAAGGTTTATTTGGTAGCACAAGCTTTCGGAGCCCTGCCCCTTCATCAGGTGAGTCTCACGTGATGAAGGGGCAGCACTCCGAAAGCTTGTGCTACCAAATAAAGCTGTTGGACTTTAACCTGGTGTTGTGAAACTTCTTACTGTGCCTACCCCAGCCCAACGCCGGCATCTCCACATTATGTCTTAGGAAAGACAGGAGTCAGTTATCTCGTTCTCACGAGGATCATCACAGCTTTCCTCAAAGCGAATCATCAAGACCTTCCTGCTGCAAACAGACCTGCTGACACTGCTGACTCAGGCCCATCAAGCTGGTGTCATGAAATGCTGACCTTTGGAAGGGGGAACAGATGTTGTGGGACAGGGCAAGGGTTCAGAGGATGGTGGGGGTAAAACAAGGGTTAAGTAGGGGAAGATAAGGGTTGGGAGGAGTGGGGGAGACAAGGGTTGAGAGGAAAGGGGGAAAGAAGGGACTGGGGAAGGAAAGGTTTGAGGATAAGAGGATTAAGCTTCCCAACATGATTCCCTCTAGGTGGCGAATCTGGGGGCTATGAGGACATCACTGGTGGTCCAGCCCTGTAACACGCTGACTACCTGCCGCCTGTCCAGTGTTCTCCGGGTCCTCCTTGGGTACCTTCTTGGCATCGTTCTGGTTCTCATCATGTTCCTCTTCCTCTTTGGAGGCTGCCTATTTCTCCTCCTCCCCCACCATGTTGCCCCACTGCTATGTCACATTGTGGAACACACAGCGAGCGACTACAATCCTCACTACGCTCTGGGACTGTATTGGAGAGCCCTCCAGAGCAGACCAGACATCTTTTGCAATCCTATGCGCTGCTTAATTACTGTTCTGATGGCAGGGTGGGCCTTATGCCTTGGCATAAGTGTCATGAGACACAACCTCCACAGGTAACCCTTGTCCGTGACTAGCCAACCCCTCAGTCGATGAAGATCCTTGAAGTCACACACCAGCAGTATGTTCATGGAGTGGAACCCCTTCCTGTTGATGAAAGGCATTCCCTATCATTATGATGCTTTAAGGGCAACATGGGTGCCATTGATTGCCCCCTGGCCCTGGGGCAGCCTGGCAGTGGCAGAGAATCCTGCAGCCTTGGGTATCCTGGTGGGCCTGGGAGATGTAGTGGTGCAATGCCCGGGCATACAGGGCATCCATCATCTTGCGGATGCACCCGTGCTTGGGAGATTGTGAAATTCACAGCCACCGGGAGCAGGTGTCCTCCTCCTCCTCTTGGTGCCAGGTTTGCGAGTACCAGGCACAGGTGCCACACGACATCCCTGTGAAGGCATCGGCAACACAGGTTATCTGGTAGCTCTTTAAAAGACCAGCGCCTCCTGTAGACACGGGGTCTACGGTATCGCTGTCTTCTTTTCCTCTCATTGGCTTGATGGCCAGCCAACACTTGAACCTCTGCGGCAGCCCCCTGATGTTCTGGAGCTGGATTATGTTTGCGCTGGCCCTGACCCTCTCACCACCTCCTATGTGCCTCGGCACCAGTCATAGCAATAAGGCGAGGTAGTCTGGCTCCTAAACAAAATTTAACTTCACTCTGGGAGGATGTGGAAAAGAGGGAGAGACCATCAGCAATGTTTCCATCCTTTCACTCTAACGTCCTTATTCATCCGTATGTGGTGCAGCAGTTGAAGGCTGAACAAAATTCAGCATCACCCCTCCTCCCCCGAGCAGTCGGTAGACCCATGGCTGAGTGTCTCTTAGCCCTGCCTATTACTGCATCTTGATGTGACTCTTGATGTGGTGTTGCCTATGGGGGATTGCAGTTTCCTCACATGAGGGAGGGATGCTAAGAGGATCAGGGAAGGCATAAATGAGAGAGAGCACATCTTATTCGAACAGGAAAGGAAGTTTGCCTGGTGGAACCTCCTGAGTTAACATCCCCGCCAGCCTCTCTCAGGCAGTTTGGTGGACCACAAAGAGCTGGGTGATAACTATGACCTGGCACTCAATGTTCCATCAGGGGACTCTATTCCTCCTTCCCCCTACTCTTCCAAGCCCTAGCCCCTTCCAGAAACTACAGAAGACACCTCAGCCCTGCACTCTTCAGGAAGTTACTAGCCACCCCTTGGTATCAAACCAAGCCTGGGTGTCCTGGTGGGCCTGGGAGATGAGGTGGTGCCATGCCCGGGCATACAGGTCATCCATCACCTTACGGATGCACCTGTGCTTGGGAGATCGTGAAATCCCGCACAGGTCCCCCGCTCAATCTCTAGAATGATCCAGTGGCATAAAAATTCAGAGCAACCGTGACCTTCACAGCCACTGGGAACAGGTGTCCTCCTCCTCCTCTTGGTGCCAGGTTTGCGAGTACCAGGCACAGATGCTACATGGCATCCCTGTGAAGGCGTCGGCAACATAGGTTATCTGGTAGCTCTTTAAAAGACCAGTGCCTCAGTCCCTTCCTCATATATAGGAAGCGTCTTTGGGTGTTAGCAATAATCGCTATGGCCCCTGACCTGGGGAGCCCACGAGAGACTCCATTGCATGCTGCCCTTGTGGCCCTCTTGTCTGGATGTGGCAGCTGTTTGTGTGGACCGAATGTTCATTCTGTGCAGGCAAGCATCTCTTGATGAAGAAGCTGAAATGATGCCACACACTGAAGGCTACGTTCAGTGAGAGATGTGTGGTTACGGTGGAAGCTCGACTGCACAGAGTCATTAAGCCACTGGTCGGAGTGCAAGTTTCAATTGAGAGCACTTGTGATCTCCAACAAGGTTCCGAGTCGCACGGTTATCCAATGGTATAAGAAACCACAGGGAGCAGCTGTTGGGTAGGGGGGCAGAGAACAACAGCCGACATGGAGCATCCCCGAATATCTCTGCGATGAGGCTTTTGCTGTGATATGAGCTGGCGGCCAGCACCTCGTTTACCTCTTACTGGGACTTCTGTTCTTTTGTGAGCACTAACCTTTCCAATTCCCCTCCCTCACCTGCTGTGGGACTGTCAATGAGGGCAGTTTTATGAGGTGTGCCAACATCTTGTTCTCATGTTGGCCCTTGGATCACTGACACTTGTGTGAGGGGAGTTGAGGGAGGGCTGGCATCAGTTTTCATGAACCCAGGGCTAGGTCAGACTGTGTGTGGATTGCTGACGGAAGTATGCAGCAATCGAGGTGGCCATTGTGCATTCGTTTACACCGAGCAGGAACCTCAGAGCTGCTACAGGACGCAAAGAGAAATGGACATTCAGGTGAATGAAACAAACGGGGTTGGAGTTAGCTGCTGCAGGTCAAAGCCTCAATGGAAGTCAGTCAGCCAAGGCTCCCCTGTCCTGTGAAGGAACCTCCGAGGTTGCCTCCTTCCCTCCGTTGTGACGCAAAACCCCCACATACAGCGCTAAGAGGTTTAAAAATGTCCACTTAACTCCTTGCTCCCCCTCGGGTCCATGGCGCCATGAAAAGCACCACCAAAACCACCCACATGACTTCCAGCTGGGGCTGGGTGCATGGCGAGAGGCCGCTGAATGGGCCGCCCTGCCTGCTACTATGTTACAGTTAGCGGGTTCACATAATTTTTGAGTTCCGCTCGGGGCCGGTGGGTGAATCCAAATTGTCCTGATGCCTGGTGGGAATCCCGATTTTTGGTCAACACTCCATTCAGCGGGACATCGGGATTCCTACAGGCAGCCTGATGGTGCTGAAGAATCCGCCCTATTATTTCTAAGATATGAGTTTATATAAGGCTTCACAAATTCCTGATAAAAGTGTTAACAGTAATAAGCTTGGAACCTTTAGCCTTAATTTTGAGCTTTTTGTTCATTGTGAATATGATCCAACAGTTACAAAAAATAACAATTAAGTACTTATAAGTAAACCTTGGGGCTCAAGATTGAATAATGTAAAGGTAATGACTCATACACCAACTCCTTCACATCAATTCGTTGTAAGGGTAAAATGGCATCAAGATTTTGACCAGCCCCTAACTCCTTACATCAGTTGGCCATCTGAATGAATACCTGGATTTTGCTCGCCTGGTGTTCTGGTCCACGATAAGTTGCTGGCTGTAGGCTAGCTTCCTCATTGCGAGTTACTTCTGCAATTTATGTACAACATTTTTCAGGACTACTTCGTCTGTTAGGCTATTTGTCAAAACTTAAATACAGCTCACATTTTACAACTATCTGTTAATTCAGTTCTTCACTCTAATTTTGTCTCATTGAAAGTGTATCATCTCTTTCTGTTTACATCCTTTGTGGGAAATCTGCAAAAAAAAAAAATAGCATTTTTGGGGGAAAACTCTAAAAGGAAAGCCACAACTGACTTCTAATCAATCTACGGATTCAAACATTAAACTAATTCTATTGACAAAATGTTGGCAAGGATTATTTTAGTAAATGATATATATGCATCCTTCATGCTGTTGGGTCAGAAATTATGATCTTGAATGTTACTTTATTCTCACAGCAAATGCTATGTTATTCCATGATGATAGTTGAAAAACATTGCAGTAGCTGCGACAGTTTAATAACACCATTTATGAACCTATGGAAATTGTAAGACAATAGGCATCAATCAACCTTTGCTAGTACTTGATTAAAAAAAGACAATTAAAATATCTAAATATCAGGACAAAAAAACTGGCAAAAGCAGACAAACAATCCTTTTGACTGCTTTGACATTCAATATATAAAATAATTTGTTGATAGATTTGAAAGGGATGACTGCCTCTTTTTCATCCCATGTTGTAGAAGCAGTTAGACTGACAGCAAATATTTTAATAATTTGTTGCTATGTCTGAGTTAAAAGTCTTTGAGATACAGGTAATTAAACTGTCTGTTAGCTGAAATCCTTCAGAGGCTCAGTTTCTTCTCTGGCAGCTGGTGATACATTATAGAGATGTTGAGCTAATCGATTAAAGCCACAGAGAGAGAAGGGTTGTTTGACAGCACTGTACTAAGATGAAATTAGTCAGAGCTGAACAGTGAGATGAGGAGGTTGCCGGTAGGTGCAATTCATTTGGGAGAATGAAAAGTATAAGGGACAGGAAGCATTGATCCCTGTATAATTAAGGAAGCCATGTTTTAACCATGTATCGTAGGTAAAAAAGGGACAGATAAACCAGGAAGGTTATTGCTATGTGAACTATGCCATTGTCTGATGTGACGGGTACATTGTTAAATTATTATGCTGTTCAGAAATCAGTCTAATTTCCTCTGAAGCTATTGGTATTTGAGATGCACATGTTGCATTTGGAGTGTGGGAATGATATAGAGTACAATTGATTTGTTACTAATGCAGTGGGTAAGAAATTAACTTGAGTTTCGAAACTAAGGAGATTCTTTCCACTTCAACAACTGATAGCCCCCTCATGTTATAGAATAATCAACAACAGCAAGAGCACTATTTTAGACCAGTCTCTAATGTTAGCCATTTGGCAGATTTTAGGCTGGATTTTCAGAGTAGGCAGACTCCGTTGACCTTTAAAAAAGGCAAACAGGATCTGATTCTAGAATTCCCAGCGCTCCCTGTTTTTGCCAGCTCGCGATAAAGGTGTAGGCTGATGCAGGTCGTGAGCCCATACCCTGCATTCCTTATCTGGCCAATCTCATTGCATGGCAGCTCATAACCCCCTGCAATTTTTGTAGAGTTGTGCCAGTTTTTCAAGGACTCATGGTTCGCAGCTCCTAAGAAGAGTCATGAATCACAGTCTGGATGAGGGAACCTTTTGAAAGATAAGTTCAAAATATCTGACCCCTGCCAAGATATGGCTCCTCATACCCTTCATGCCAGCCTAAGCACCTCCATTCACCCCCAATTACCCCTCCAAGCCAATTTCTATGCCCACTCACAGGACCAATTAACCCAATAGTAACACTAGCATCATCCCCCACATATTACGGCTGCTAGTATCACCTGCCCTGCCATATTTATTGTGTGTTAGTTAATTTACTTAACTAATTCATAATTAATAAATTTTACTCTACTATTAAACTATACCACCACTAGAAAATCTTCCTACTACTAATAAAACCTTACAATTATTCATACATTACCTGGGGTTATTGGAAGATTGATGGGAAAAATACTTACCATGAATCACTTATCCATTTTCTTGTGAACGTATGTTTTGATTTTCTCATAAAGTTGTTAATCCGATTTGAAGTAATGGACTGGCCTGTAACCGTTTTAAACAGTGTCACGTTCTCTTCTCTCCATCAGACACTCATCCTCTTCCCCCAAACCTCTCACCCTCTCTTCCCCCAAACCTCTCTCGCTGTTTCTCCCTCCCCGAATCCTTCTCTTATGCACCCCCTTCCCTTCTCTCTTCCTCCCTCGCTCTCCCCTTCCCTACTTTTTCTCTCACACTCTCCCACTTTCTCTCCCCAACCCCTCCTTCCCATTCACACTCTCAGTCACACTCTCCTCTTGCTGTTTTAAATGGTGTCACTCTCTTTCCTCTCTGTTTCCTTTATTCATTTATGGGATATGGATGTCACTGGCTCAGCCAATATTTATTGCACATCCCTGTTCGCCCTTGAGATGGTCGTAGTGAGGTTTCTTCTTTAACTGCTGCAGCCCATGTGGTGTAGGTACACTCATTGTGCTACTAGGGAGGGAATTCCCGGATTCTGAACCAATTATGTATTTCCAAGTCAAGATGCTTTTGGAATGAACTTCCAGATGATGGTATTCCCAAGTATCTGCTGCCCTTGTCTTTCTGGATGGTAGTGGCCGTGTGTTAAGAAGGGGCTGTCAAAGGACCTTGGTGAGTTGCTGCATTGCATCTTGTATATGGTACACACTGCTGCTACTGTATGTGGTTGGTGGAGAAAGTGAATGTTTAAGGCAGTGGATAGGGTGCCAAACAAGTGGGTTGCTTTGTCCTAAGTGGCGTTGAGCTTCTTGAGTGTTATTGCAGCCACAGTCATCCAGACAGATGGAGAGTATTGGGGCAGCACAGTGGCACAGTGGTTAGCACTGCTGCCTCACAGCGCCAGGGACCCGGGTTCAATTCCTGGCTTGGGTCAATGTCTGTGTGGAGTTTGCACATTCTCCCCGTGTATGCGTGGGTTTCCTCCAGGTGCACTGGTTACCTCCCACAGTCCAAAGATGTGCAGGTTAGGTTGATTGGCCATGCTAAAGTGCCACTTAGTGTCAGGGGGACTGGTAGGGTGAAACATGGGTTGTGGGGATAGGGCCTGTGTGGGATTGTGGTCAGTGCAGACCCAGTAAGCTGAATGGCCTCCTTCTGCACTGTCGGGATTCTATGATCCTATGATGTTCAATCACTCTCCTGACTTGTGCCTTGTGGACCAGCTTTGGGGATTCATGAGGTGTCTCATGGATATCCAGTTTTGAGTTGCTAGAGCTGTTCTGAATCTATCCTATTTTGCACAGTGACAATATCACACAACACAATGGAGGGCATCCTCAATGTGAAATTGAGATTTTGTCTCTACAAGGTGGCCATTTCTACCAATAGTGTCATGTACAGACGCATCTGTGACTTGTGACAGGTCGATTAACGAAGGCAAATACTTTTTTCTTCTTGTTGATTCCCTCAATCCTTGCCACAGGCCCAGTCTGGCAGCTGTGTCCTTCAGGACTCAGCCAGTTCAGTCAGTAGTGGTGCTACTGAGCCACTCTTGGTGATGGATATTGACATTTCCCACCCAGAGTACATTCTGTGTCCTTACTATCATCAGCAATTCTTCCAAGTGGTGTTCAACATGCATGAGTACTACTTCAACTGGTAGATGGCAATAGATGATGGTCAGTAGGAGTTACCTTTCTAATTCACGAAACTTAATGGGATCTGGAGTCAATGTTGAGAATTTCCAGAGTAACTCCCGACCAACTGTATACCATTGTGCTGCCGCTTCTGCGAGGTCTGTCCTGCTGATGGGTCAGGATATACTCAAGGATGGTGATGGAAGTACCCGGATCATTGACAGCAAGTTATGACTATGTCAAGGTATTGCTTGACTAGTCTGTGGGACAGCTCTCCCAAATTTGCCACAAGCTCCCAGATGTTAATAAGGAGGACTTTGAAAGATCAACAGGTTTGAGATTGCTGTTATCGTTTCTGGTGCCTAAATTGATGCTAATTGTCCATTGGTTTTAATCCTTTTCAACATTTCTGTAGTGGTTTTGTACAGCTGAATGGCTTGCGAGGCCATTTCAGAGGTGAGTTAAGAACTTCATTGTGTGGGTTTGGAGCCAGTGAAGGCCAGACTAGTTAAGACCATAAGACCATAAGACATAGGAGCGGAAGTAAGGCCATTCGGCCCATCGAGTCCACTCCACCATTCAATCATGGTTGATTTCAACTCCATTTACCCGCTCTCTCCCCATAGCCCTTAATTCCTCGAGAAATCAAGAATTTATCAATTTCTGTCTTGAAGACGCTCAACGTCTCGGCCTCCACAGCCTTCTGTGGCAATGAATTCCACAGACCTACCACTCTCTGGCTGAAGAAATTTCTCCTCATCTCTGTTCTAAAGTGACTCCCTTTTATTCTAAGGCTGTGCCCCCGCGTCCTAGTCTCCCCTGTTAATGGAAACAACTTCCCTACGTCCATCCTATCTAAGCCGTTCATTATCTTGTAAGTTTCTATTAGATCTCCCCTCAACCTCCTAAACTCCAATGAATATAATCCCACGATCCTCAGACGTTCATCGTATGTCAGGCCTACCATTCCTGGGATCATCCGTGTGAATCTCCGCTGGACCCGCTCCAGTGCCAGTATGTCCTTCCTGAGGTGTGGGGCCCAAAATTGCTCACAGTACTCCAAATGGGGCCTAACCAGTGCTTTATAAAGCCTCAGAAGTACATCCCTGCTTTTGTATTCCAAGCCTCTTGAGATAAATGACAACATTACATTTGCTTTCTTAATTACGGACTCAACCTGCAAGTTTACCTTTAGAGAATCCTGGACTAGGACTCCCAAGTCCCTTTGCACTTTAGCATTATGAATTAAGGGTGCAGATTTTCCTCCTTGAGTGAATCAGAAAAGTTTTTGAGAGAATCTGATAATTTCATGGTCATCATTACTTGGTCTAGGTTTCTTGTCATTAATTTCAGAATTATTAATTAATTGAATTTAGGTTCAACCAGCTGTTATCATGGGATCTGGGCCTGTGTCACCAGAGCATTATTCTGGACCTCTGGATGACTGATACATGTCACCTCTATGCCACCATTCCCATGAATTAACAGCAAGAGTATAGATTCATTAATGACCCATTGAATGGATTTATTTTGATTCTTCTCATGGATTATTGGGCCTAATTTCAAAGTGTTAACAGAGTTATCACTGTATAAGTGAATTTCATATTATTTGTGCACAGACCTGAGGTTTGATTTTTGTCTAATGTACTGAACTTACTATACATATACTGATGAGGAAAAAAGTACAAGCGAGCAACCCTCACAAGGTCCCACACAAGAGGTTAGTAAATGACATTAGAGCATATGGGATTGGGGAGAATATACTTGGGTGGATTGGGAACTGGTTAATGGACAGTTAACAGAACGTAGGAATGAATAGATCATTTTTAGGTTGGTATGACCAGTGATGTACCCTAAGGATCAATGCTTTGACCTCAGCTATTCACAATCTATATCAATGGGGGAGGTGATGGCCAAGTGGTATTATTGCTAGACTATTAATCCAGAAACTCAGCTAATGTTCTGGGGATCGGTGTTCGAATCCTGTCACAGCAGATGGTGAAATTACAATTCAATAAAAAAATCTGAAATTAAGAGTCTACTGATGACCATGAAACCATTGTCGATTGTCAGAAAACCTTATCTGGCTCACTAATGTCCTTTAGGGAAGGAAATCTGCTATCCTTACCTGGTCTGGCCCACATGTGACTCCAGAGCCACAGCAATGAGGTTGACTCTCAACTGCCCTCTGAAATGGCCTAGCAAGCCAGTCAGTTGCATCAATCGCTACAAAATCTCAACAAAGAAATGAAACCGGACGGACCACCTGGCTTCAATCTAGGCACCAAAAAAGACAAAAGCAAAACAAACAGTCCTGTCGACCCTGCAAAGTCCTCCTTACTAACATCTGGGGACTAGTGCCAAAATTGGGAGAGCTGTCTCAAAGACTAGTCAAGCAACAGCCTGACATAGTCATTGTCACAGAATCATACCTTACAGATAACACCCCAGACATCACCCTTACCATCCCTGGGTATGTCCTGTCGCACCAGCAGGACAGACCCAGCAAAAGTGGCAGCACAGTGGTATAGAGTCAGGAGGGCGTTACCCTGGGAGTTCTTAACATCGACTCTGGACCCCATAAAGTCTCATGGCTTCAGGCTAAACATGGGCAAGGAAGCTTCTTACTGGTTACCACGCACCGTCCTCCTTCAGCTGGTGAATCAGTACTCCTCCATGTTGAACAACACTTGGAGGAAGCACTGAGAGTGGCAAGGGCACAAAATGTAGTCTCGGTAGGGGATTTCAATGTCCACCACCAAGAGTGGCTCGGCAGCAGCACTACTGATCGAGCTGGTCGGTCCCAAATGATGTAACTGCTAGATTGGGTCTGCAGCAGGTGGTGAAGGAACCAACAAGAGGAAAAAACATACTTGACCTCATCCTTACCAATCTACCAGCTGCAGATGCATCTGTCCATGACAGTATCGGTAAGAGTGACCACCGCACAGTTCTTGTGGAGACAAAGTCCCGCCTTTATATTGAGAATAACCTCCAATGTGTTGTGTGGCATTATCACCTTGCTAAATGGAACAGACTTCAAACATATCTAGCAACTCAAGACTGGGCATCCGAGGTGCTGTGGGCCATCAACAGCAGCGTTTGTACTCCAGCACAATCTACAACCTCATAGCCTGGCATATCCCCCATTCAATCATTACCATCAAGTCTGGGGATCAACCCTGGTTCAATGGAGAGAGCAGGAGGGCACGCCAGGAGCAGCTCCTAAAAATGATGTGTTAACCTGGTGAAGCTACCAAACAGGACTACTTGCGTGCCAAATAGCATGAACAGCAAGTGATAGACAGACCTAAGCGATCCCACAGCCAACGGATCAGATCTAAGCTCTGCAGTCCTGCCACATCCACAGTTGTGAATGGTGGTGGACAATTAAACAATTCACTGGAGGAGGACGCTCCACAAATATCCCCATCCTCAATGATAGAAGAGCCCAACACATAAGTGCAAAAGATAAGGCTGAAGCATTCGCAGCAATCTTCAGCCGCAAGTGCCGAGTGGATGATCCATCTCCGGCCTCCTCCAGTGGTCCCCAGCATCTCAGATGACAGTCTCCAACCAATTCGATTCACTCAAGAAATGGTTGGAGGCACTGGATACTGCAAAGGCAATGGGCCCTGATAACATTCCGGCAATAGTACTGAAGACTTGTGCTCCAGAACTTGCCACTCCCCTAGCCAAGCTCTTCCAGCACAGTTACAACACTGGCATCTACCCGACAATGTGGAAAATTGCCCAGCTAAAAACAGGACAAATCCAACCTGGTCAGTTACTGCCCAATCAATCTACTCTCGATCATCAGTAAAGTGATGGAAGGGGTCATCAACAGTGCTATCACGCAGCACCTGTTCATTGACACCCAGTTTGGGTTTCGCCAGGGTCATTCATGAAGCTCCTGACATCATTACAGCCTTTGTTCAAACATGGACGAAAGAGCCGGATTCCATAGGTGAGCTGAGAGTGATAGCCCTTGACATCAAGGCTGCATTCGACCGAGTGTGGCATCAAGGAGCCCTAGCCAAACTGGAATCAATGGGTATCGGGGGCAAACGCCCCGCTGGACTCTTACCTGGTACATAGGAAGATGGTCGTGGTTGTGGAGGGTCAGTCATCTCAGCTCCAAGACATGTTTCCAGGAGTCCTTCAGGGTAGTGTCCTAGGCCCAACAATCTTCAGCTGCTTCATGAATGACCATCCCTCCATCATAAGGTCAGAAGTGGGGATGTTTGCAGATGATTGTACAATGTTCAGTACCATTCGCGACTCAAAGAACAAAGAACAGAACAAAGAAAATTACAGCACAGGAACAGGCCCTTCGGCCCTCCAAGCCTGCACCGACCATGCTGCCTAACTGAACTAAAACCCCCTACCCTGCCGGGGACCATAACACTCTATTCCCATCCTATTCATGTATTTGTCCAGATGTCCCTTAAAACTCACTATCTGCTTCCACTACCTCCCCCGGCAGCAAGTTCCAGGCACCCACCACCCTCTGTAAAAAAAACTTGCCTCATACATCTCCTTTAAACCTTGTCCCTTGCACCTTAAACCTGTGCCCCCTAGTAATTGACTCTTCCACCCTGGGAAAAAGCTTCTGACTATCCACTCTGTCCATGCCCCTCATAATCTTGTAGACTTCTATCAGGTCTCCCCTCAACCTCCGTCGCTCCAGTGAGAACAAATCAAGTTTCTTCAACCTCTCCCCAATGTCCTCCATACCAGGCAATATCCTGGTAAATCTTTTCTGCACCCTCTCCAAAGCCTCCTCATCCTTCTGGTAGTGTGGCGACCAGAATTGAATACTATATTCCAAGTGCGGCCTAACTAAGGTTCTATGAAGCTGCAACATGACTTGCCAATTTTTAAACTCAATACCCCAGCCGATGAAGGCAAGCATGCTGTATGCCTTCATGACTACCTTCTCCACCTGCATTGCCACTTTCAGTGACCTGTGTACCTGTACGCCCAGATCTTTCTGCTATCAATACTCATAAGTGTTCTGCCATTTACTGTATATTTTCTATCTGTATTAGACCTTCCAAAATGCATTACCTCACATTTGTCCAGATTAAACTCCCATCTGCCATTTCTCCGCCCAAGTCTCCAACTGATCTACATCTTGCTGTATCCTCTGATGCTCCTCATCACTATCTGCAAATCCACCAACCTTTGTGTCATCCGCAAACTTACGAATCAAACCAGTTACATTTTCCTCCAAATCGTTTAATTACGAACAGCAAAGGTCCCAACAATGATCCCCGAGGAACGCCACTTGTCACAGCCCTCCATTCAGAAACACACCCCTCCACTGCTACGCTTTGTCTACTATGACCGAGCCAGTTCTGTATCCACCTTGCCAGCTTACCTCTGATCCCGTGCGACTTCTCCATCTGCACCAGTCCGCCATGACTGACCTTGTCAAAGGCCTTACCGAAGTCCATGTAGACAACATCCACTGCCCTACCCTCATCAATCATCTTCATCACTTCCTTGAAAAATTTGATCAAGTTAGTGAGATATGACCTCCCCTTCACAAAACCATGGTGCCTCTCACTAATATGTCCACTTATTTCCAAGTGGGAGTAAATCCTGTCTTGAAGAATCCTCTCCAATAATTTCAAAACCACTGACGTAAGGCTCACCGGCCTGTAATTATCTGTATTATTCTTGCTACCATTCTTAAACAAAGGAACAACATTGGCTATTCTCCACTCTTCAGAAACTGAAGCAGTCTATGTTCAAATGCAACAAGATCTGGACAATATCCAAGCTTGAGCTGACAAGTGGCAAGTAACATTCATGCCACACAAATGCCAGGCAATCACCAATAAGAGATACTCTAACCACTGCCCCTTGACATTCAATGATGTTACCATCACTGTATCCCCTTGGGGTTACCATTGACCAGAACCTCAACTGGACTCACCACATAAACACAGTGGCTACAAGAGCAGGTCAAAAGCTAGAGAACAACTCACCTCCTGATTTGCCAAAGCCTATCCACCATCTACAAGGCACAAGTCAGGAGTGTGATGGAATATTCCCCACTTGCCTGGATGGTGCAGCTCCAAAAACACTCAAGAAGCTTGATACTATCCAGGGCAAAACAGCCCGCTTGTTTGGTACCACATCTACAAACATCCACTCCCTCCGCCACCTACGCTCAGAAGCATAGTGTGTACTATCTACAAGATGCACTGCAGCAATTCTCCAAAGATCCTTAGACAGCACCTTCCAAACCCACAACCACTTCCATCTAGAAGGACAAGGCCAACAGATATATGGGAACACCATCACCTGCAAGTTCTCCTCCAAGGCACTCATCATCCTGACTTGGAAATATATCGCCGTTCCTTTGTAGTCGCTGGGTCAAAATCCTGAAATTCCCTCCCTAACGACATTGTGGGTCAACCCACAGCACATGGACAGTAGCGATTCAAGAAGGCGGCTCACCACCACTTTCCCAAGGGCAACTAGGGATGGGAATAAATGCTGGCCAGCCAGCGACACCCCACGTCCCACGAATGGAAAAAAAATGACTTGAATGTGGGGATCAAATGTAATATTTCCAAGTTTGCAGAATGCACAAAAGCAGGTGCAAGTTTGAGTTGTGAGGAGGATTCTAAGACCCTTCAAGAGATTTAGAGAGATGGAATACAATGCGAAGAAATATGAGGTTATCCACTTCGGTAGGAAAACAGAAATACGGAATATTTCTTAAATGGTGAGAGGCTAGGAAGTGTTGAACTTCAAAGGGTCTTGGGTGTCCTTTTTCATAAGTCACTGAAGCTTACGGGAAGGTTCAGCAAGCAATTAAGAAGGCAAATGGTTTGTTGGCCTTTATTGCATGAGGATTTGAGTATAGGAGTAAAGATGTTATGCTGCAATTATACAGAGTGTTAGTGAGACCACACTTCATATATTGTGTGCAGTTTTGGTCTCCTTGCCTAAGGAAAGATATACTTGCCATTGAGGGAGTTCAATGAAGATTCATTAAATTAATTCCTGGGACAGTGGGATTGACCTATGAGGAAAGGTTAAGTAGACTGGGCCTTTATCCTCCGGAGTTTAGAAGAATGAGTGGTGATCTCATTCAAGCATACAAAATTCTTACAGGGCTCAACAGGGTAAATGCAGGAAGGATGTTTCCCCTGGCTGGGGGCATCGAGAACCAGGGGACACGGTCTCATAATAAAGGGCAGGCCATTTTGGACTGAGATGAGGAGGAATTTCTGCTCTCAGGAAGGGGTGAATTTTTGTAATTATCTGCTCCAGCGAGCTGCGGAGGTTCAGTTGTTGAGTATGTTCAAGACTGAAATTGACAAATTTCTACATGAAAAATATCAAGAAATACTTTAATATTTAGGTTTTGAAAAAAAAACACACTCTGCAGATTATTTTTGTTACTTTTGGTCCTTTTGCGTTCATTTTTCGTACTGTAATGGCTTGATTCTTATCATTTCTATCAGGATGCTGTCTCTTAACTGTAGATGTTTGCCAAGTGCAGTTCAAGGTGGCAGTTCTGATTGATTATGCTTGCATGATTCTGGTTTTGAAGGAGGATGAGGAGGATCTGAAGAGGATCTGAGGAGGAAGTTGCATTTGCACATTTAGGCAGTCATTCCACACTTGCACTTATCCAACTATCACATATACAGACTCAGCTTAAGTGCACTGATCTTGGTTTGTCAGAGGAAATCTGCTCTGGAGGGCACAATTTTTGGTGGTACAGAAAAATGTTGTTTCCTGGTATCAAAATTTCAGACCAGTTCCAGGACAGAAATGGTTTTGTCAACGGCTAGCAATGTGGTCACTGTCTTGAACTTCAATATAGATTGTTCCTTTAAAGCAATAAGCAAATGGTATCTGCATAATCTCACAACCAGCAGTGTACTGATGCACCAAGCAAGTAAGAAAAATGTCATGCTTGTCAAGGCAAAGTTCTTTGCCAATTTCTCCATGGAAGATAGCCAACTACACAAAGGAATTCTGCACTTTAGTCAAGAAACAAGTTTCCTCAAATGTTAGTCATCACTGAAGGCATATAGCTATACTGGTTCTGATCTTCAAGCCCACCACTTTATTGAACAAAAATGCTTTGTACTCTATGAATGCCCACCTTGGTAGCATGAACATTTTTATTTTTTGTGCCATCTAATGCTGCCTTCATTATTTGAAACTCCAGGAAAACTGGATGTTTGGCTGCTCATGCATGAAGATTATTATTTTCATTGATGGCTCTTGATCCCAGAGCAGCCCGAAATCTAAGGTCATGTAAGGCTGTATGTTTCTATTTCCATAAATATAACCAGCATTGAGACCTCCCATCACTGAAACTTCAGACTTGATTATTCTAGGGAACTCTTTTATCCACATTTTGTAAGTGGAAACTTGTCCAAATACAATAAACTCTGCTTGCCCATCTCTGTGGACCTACATTAACTCCCTCCCACATAAAATTTAAAATTCTCATTAATATTTTTAAATTCCTCTATTTTCTCAATCCACTCCACTTCTACAATCTACTCCAGACTTAGTTTCCTTTCTAACTCTAGCTTCCTATGCTGCACACTCCCTATGGGTTCAATTATGCACTTACAATGCTCTATATAAAGATGTTCCCCTTAAACTGTTTCCTCATTATCTTGTCAATCTTAAATTAATGATCCCTCATCAATAATTCCCCAACCAGAGGAATTAGACTTTCCTATTCATTATATCGACATCTTTGGTAATTTGATGAAAGGTCTAAAACTGTTTCTGTTGAGTATCTTTTATGGTGCCCTGTGTCATTTCAACAATTTCCTGTTTTCCTGGCCCTTACTGACTCCTCTTCACTATGAACGTCCAATCCCTCTACACCTCCATTTGTCACCAGGATAGTCCAAAGACTGTCCACATCTTCCTTGAACAGAGGTGCAACCAGTCCCTATCCACCACCACACTCCTCCTGGCTGAACTTGTTCTCCAACCTGTCCTTATAGCTGATGCCCTCCATACCAGGCAACATCCTGGTAAATCTTTTCTGTACCCGCTCCAAAGCCTCCACATCCTTCTGGTAGTGTGGCGACCAGAATTGAACACGATATTCCAAGTGCAGCCTAACTAAGGTTCTATAAACCTGCAACATGACTTGCCAATTTTTAAACTCAATGCCCTGGCCAATGAAGGCAAGCATGCTGTATGCCTTCTTGACTACCTTCTCCACCTGCATTGCCACTTTTAGTGACCTGTGTACCTGTACATTCAGATCCCTCTGCCTATCAATACTCTTAAGGGTTCTGCCATTACTGTATATTTCCTATTTGTATTAGACCTTCCAAAATGCATTACCTCACATTTGTCCAGATTAAGCTCCATCTGCCACCTCTCCGCCAAAGTCTCCAACAGATTTATATCCTGCTTTATCCTCTGATGGTCCTCATCACTATCTGCAAATCCACCAACCTTTGTGTCGTCTGTAAACTTACTAATCAAACCAGTTACATTTTCCTCCAAATCATTTATATATATATATTACGAACAGCAAAGGTCCCAGCACTAATCCCTGAGGAACGCCACTTATCACAGCCCTCCATTCAGAAACACACCCTTCCACTGCTACCCTCTGTCTTCTTTGATCGAGCCAGTTTTGTATCCACCTTGCTAGCTCACCTCTGATCCCATGTGACTTCACCTTCTGTACCAGTCTGCCATATGGGACCTTGTCAAAGGCCTTACTGAAGTCCATATAGACAATATCCACTGCCCTACCCTCATCAATCATCTTCGTCACTTCCTCGAAAAACTCAATCAAATTAGTGAGACATGACCTCCCCTTCACAAAACCATGTTGTCTCTCATTAATACTTATTTCCAAGTGGGAATAAATCCTGTCTCGAAGAATCCTCTCCAATAATTTCCCTACCACTGATGTAAGGCTCACTGGCCTGTAATTATATGGATTATTCTTGGTACCCTTCTTAAACAAAGGAACAACATTGGCCATTCTCCAATCCTCTGGGATCTTCCCAGTAGCCAGTGAGGATACAAAGATTTCTCTCAAGGCCCCAGCAATTTCCTCCCTTGCCTCTCTCAGTATTCTGGGGTATATCCCATCAGGCCCTGGGGACTTGTCTACTTTAATGTTTCTCAAGAACCCCAATACCTCCTCCTTTTTGATCTCAACATGACTCAAACTATCTACACACCCTTTCTCAGACTCAGCATCCACCAAGTCCTTCTCTTTGGTGAATACTGATGCAAAGTACTCGTTTAATACCTCGTTAATGGTCTTGTAGGTAAGGATCCTCTTGCAAGGAATGATCACAGCATGCTAGAGTTTCAAATTCAGATTGGAAGAGTGAAGACAGAGTCGCATACTTGAGTTTTAGAGCTGGACAAAGGTAATTATACAGGCCTGAGAAAGGAGGTGGCTGTAGTGGACTGGGCAAAAATATTAAAGGGCAGGACAGTTGAAGAAAATTGGCAATGTTTAGGGAGATACTAAATATATCTCAATTAAAGTATATTCCTAAGAGGAAGAGGAATTGTAAAAAGGTGAAAAATTATCCATAGTTTAACAAGGAAGTCAAAGATAACATAAAGGCAAAAACTAGGGCATGTCATACTGCAAAGGTTAGTGGCACTCTGGAGGGTTGAGAGAACTTTAAATGTCAGCAAAGGGTTACTAAAAGCAAAATCATAACAGCTAAGGTGAACTCTGAAAGGAAAGTAGCAGAAAACGTAAGCATGATACCAAAAGTTTCTATAGGCATATAAGAAGGAAGAGAATAGTGAAAGTAAATTTTGACCCTTTAGAGGATGATACTGGTGAGGTAATAATGGGGAAGACAGACATGGCAGAGACACTAAACCAATATTTTGTCTCTGTTTTCACAGTGGAAGATAATATTTTTTTCCCAAAAACTACAGTTACTGCAGAGGAATTTGGTGAAATTACTATAACTAGGGAGAAGGTATTAAGTAAACTGATGGGATTAAAAGCAGATAAGTCGCAGGAACCTGATGGCCTGGATCTTAGGTTATTGAAGGAGGTGGCAGCAGAGCTAGTGGATGCATTGGTTGTGATATTCCATGGAGTCTGGAAAGATACCAATGGATTGGAAACATGCTATGTGACATCCTTATTCAAAAAAGGAGGCAAAAAGAGGAAGACTATAGACCAGTTAGTTTGATCTCTGTGGTGGGAAGTTGCAGGAGTCAATCACTAAGGGGGAGATAACTGAACACTTGAAAAAATAAAGTTCAATTTGCCTTTGTCAGCACGGTTTTATGAAGGGCAAGTCAGACTTGACAAAATTGCTGGAGTTCTTTGAGAATGTAACCAGAACGTGGATAATGGGGAACCTGTGGATGTGGTATATCTAGACTTCCAGAAAACATTTGACAAGGTGCTGTGTAAAAGACTGATCCAGAAGGTTAGATCCCAGGAGGTTGGGGTAGAGTATTTGCTTGGATAGAGGATTGGCTGACTGACAGATGGCAGATGTCAAACTGTAATTAGGTGGGGTGCCACGGGGTTCAGTTTTCAGTCCTCAACTGTTTACAATCTTATATAATGACCTGCAAGCAGAGACAGAGTGTAACATAGCAAAATTTGTGAATGATACTAAAATAGGTGGGGAAGCCGGCTTTGATGAGATGAAGGGGGCAATCCTACCATCGTGCCTCATTGGCCGATGGGCGGGGAGGGCTTGTGAAATCGCGTGAGAGCTGAGAAATCTGGTTCATGCCTGATTTCTTGCCTCTTGCGATCTTACCTGCACCAGCTATCCAGCAAGGCCAGCTTTATGCCCTTTTCTGGCATGAGGCTGAATAAATTATGTAAATCTCATTTAAATGTGATTTCAATGTGATTAATGAGACATTATTGTCCAGGCTCTCTTGCCTTAGTGTCCCTGCCGGGAGAGGTTCTCTCCAGCGAGAATCACAGCTGATCCCCAGTAATGGGGACAAGACATGATGGCCTCGCCGGTAGAACCGGAGGCCATTGAGGCCGCCCCGGGAGGTCGGGGCTGTGCCAGGTGCCACTGGGAACCGGGCAATGCCAAGGGATTGGACCTGAGGGGGGTGTACTGGGGGGGGGGGGGGGGGAGGTGGGGCCTGGCCGGGTGGGTCGATCGGTGGTAGGGAGGACTGCTGTACACTCTGCACAGTGATTGGTGGAAGAAGGAGGGTCGGCCTGCTGTCACTCTGCTCTAGAGACTGGTGAGGGATTGGACCGAGCGGGGGGTCGCGGGGTTCGATCGATCCGGCTGAGAAAGATCACGATAGGCCGTGGACCCCTGCGGTAGCTGGTGGGGGGGTGGGGGGGGGGGGTGGTGGGGTGCCAGTTTTAGGCCATGGAGGCTGGCTGAGAGCAGCAGAGGCTGGGAAACAGGCACCCTCTGCTGCTCTCAGACAGTATTCGGGTGATTTAAGCCATGCCCCCTTACCTTACTGGCGAGAAACTGTTTTGAGGGTTTTTTTTGCTCCAAGTGCGTAAGATAGCAGATTTAGACCTGCCCAAAAACGGATCAGAAACTCTCCCGTTTTCATGCTCATTCTCCATTCTCTTGTAATTATCTTGATTTAAATTTAATTCACTTGTCTTAGGCCCACTCTGTTCTCCCTCAAACTGAATACAAAATTCACTCATGTTATGATCAGTATAACCTAGTGGCTTTTTTTGTTATGAGACCATTAATTAATCCTGCCTCATTGCACATTGCCAGGTCTAAAACAGTCTGTTCTTTGGTTGGGTTTTAACGTGCTGCTCTAAGACAATCTCCTGAAAACAGTCCTGATTTTACCGGCACGCTTGCCCTGAAATCGGGGCAGGTGAGGCTTGCAGAAGGCCTTCTCCGTTGTCCTCGGGTGTGATCTTACGAGCCTCTGGCGGGCGTTCCAGTATAATTCCGGCCTATGTTTGCCAATCAGTTTCATCCAATCTATCTGTAGATTAAAATGACTCATTATCATTGTACTACCTGTTTTACTAGCTCCCTATATTTTCTCCTATATACCCCCTACTACAGTGCAGCCACTATTAGGAGACCTATAAATTACTCCCACTAGTGGCTTCTTCCCTTTGTCTCTTATTATCTCTACCTTAACTGATACTAAATCTTGACCTTTCGAACTCAGGTCATCTTTCCTTAATGCAGTAATGTCATCCTTAATTAACAGAGCTATCCCACCATGTTTTCCTAGCCTCCAGTTCTTCCAAACTATTTGTATTTTGATATTGAGTATTTAGTTTCCGGTCTTGGTCACCTTGTGGCAATGTCTCTACAATGGCTATCATGTCATACGTATTTATTTCTATTTCAGCTGATAGTTCATCGATTTTGTTACAAATGCTATGAGCATTCAGATACAGAGGAGGTGATTCTCCCCGCCCGCTGCGCTGTTCATGTAGTGCAGCGGGACAGGAAATATCAGTGGGGGGGCCAGTAGCGGGATTCCAGTCACAAGTCTTCCAGGCCATTTTTTAAAAACATAATCAGCCTTGTACCAGAAATCAGCGTGAGGCTGATTACAGTATGGAAATAGACATTTCCATATCATTTGTGAGCCCGGGATGGTATCCTCTGGGCTTGCTAATATCTCCCACCCGCCAGCAGAGGTTCCCGCCAGCAGGGATTAATGTTGGCGTGATCACCCCACTGGTGGGGACAGAGGCCATTGAGGCCCCCCAGGAGGTTGAGGGCAGGGCGGTGCCCCTTGGCAGTGCCAGCCAGGCAGTACCAGTCTGGCACCTTGGAACTGGGCAGTGCCAAGAGGGTGGGGCCTGAAGGGGCAAGGACTACTGGGGGGCGGGGCCGATCGGTGGTGGTGGCGGGACCCACTACTCACTTTGTATTAGGGATCAGTGGGGTTTGGAGGAGGATTCGGGCTGGCCACGGGGTGGGGGGCTAGTTGGGCTGGCCACGGGGTGGGGGGCTAGTCGGGCTGGCCACGGGGTGGGGGGCTAGTTGGGCTGCCCATGGGGACGGGTAGATTCTTAATTCCAGATTTTTAAAATTGAATTCAAATTCCACCATCTGTTGTGGTGTGATTTGAACCCGGGTCCCCAGAACATTAGCTGAGTTCCTGGATTAATAGTCTAGCGATAATACCACTAGGCCATCACCTTCCCTCTGAATCTTCTGCCCCTCTCCCTAAAACTATACCCCCTCATGATTGACCCCTCAACCAAGGGGTCAATCATGCTGTTCCCTACTCACCCTGTTCAAATCCCTCATTATACTATGCACTTCAATCATGTCCCCCTCAGCCTCCTCTGCTCTAAAAAAAATCCAAACCTATCCAGTCTCCACTTACAGCTCAAATGCTCCATCCCAGGCAACAACCTGGTGAATCTCCTCTGTACCCCCTCGAGCACTCTCCTCTCTCACTGTTTATCGCTCCACTTTGCACAAAACCTCACTCTCCTCTCACTGTTTATAGCTCTATGGACAGCATGGTGGCACGGTGGCTAGCACTACTGCCTCACAGGCCAGGGACCTGGGTTTGATTCCGGCTTTGGGTGACTGTGTGGAGTTTGCACATTCTGCCCATGGCTGTGCGGGTTTCCTCCAGGTGCTCTGGTTTCCTCCCACACTTCAAAGATTTACAGGTGAGGTGGATTGGCCATGCTAAATTGCTCCTTATTGTCCCAAAACGTGTAAGTTAAAAGGATTCATGGGGTAAATACCCGAGGTTACGGGAATAAAGGTGGGATGCTCTGACGGAGATTCTATGATTCTTCACAAAGTCTCACTCTTCCTCCACACTGTTCATAGCTCTGCTCTGCGCAAAGTTTTGCTTCAAACTCTCACTGTTTTAAGCTGCTCTATATGAAGTCTTCTCTCACTATCTTAAGCTCCCTGACTCTGCTCCTCATTGTTTATAGCACCATTCTACATGGTCTAGCTCTCCACTTTCATTCTCACTGTTTACAGTCCGATTTGCTCCGAAGTCTCACTCTCCTCTCACATACAGAAAACATCTCTGTAAACAAAAGGAATACATTCATGCCTTGTGTCTTTTTTAAATCACCCAATAGCATGGGAGTCTATAGTTTCCATTGGTTGGTCCATGGCAACCCCTCAGCAGATCAGAGATGACTTGCCAACGAATCAACATACCTTTTCTCCTGTAGCATACGTTCTTCTGATCATTTGAAATTTGGTATTCTAGCATTTTCCCTTATGAGTGCTAGATGAAAAGCTTCAGCAACATGTCTCTCATTTCTGCAATATTCAAGTTCTGTAATACAAGCAACTGGTAATAAAATGCAATCCCACCTCCTTGAAGTGGGTTGGTCGCTCGGCCTTTGTTGAATCTCCATTACAACTTGAAGTGGGCAGGTTGTGGGGTTTGTATTCAGGCTTTCAACATTTTAACCCCACCCTACTCAAACCAAACTCTTCTGTTTTGGGGTCTAAAATTCCCCCCCAGTATCTCAAGTTTTTCCTCATAGTTCTGCTCTCCCATCCCTAGCATCATCCTGGTGAATCTATATTATATGTTTGCCATGATTTTAATTTCCTTTATATAATAGAAACCCACCTAACCAATGCCTTGTACAAAATTCACCAGTGGAACATTTTTAACATTTTATGTTTTTATTACAAAATAATGATTACCTGTTCACATGTTTGTCCCAAAATGCTATTGGCCTTTTTTGTGGCTTTATCCAGCAATCAGTTATTTCTTCAAAATAACCAATAACTTAAGAGCTGTGCAGCATTATTCACTATTCGCTGTGTTATTCTGTATGTGATTTCCATTATTGTTGGGAATACACATTACATGGATCCCCATGTTAAATCACCCAGGACTTGAACTAACATGAGTTTTCTCTTGTTTTCGTTAAATGTGTTGGCGCCCACATAAACTATCATGCATCTTTGAAATGTTTCCGTTTCTAAGTTGTCAGAAAACATAGTTTTAAATCCAGTTGTTCTTCAGATTCCATTTGAATCTTATTCACCAGCATGTTCTGTCCCTGGTTACCTTCTTAAAGGAAATAATAAACACTTATTTTAAAATCTTTAATTCTGCTCATGCTTGCTTTTATAAAATATCTTAAATTAAAATAAGCCAGATTTGTTATTAACAATAGATACAACTCAGAATATACAGTTCCAAAATCTTTTTGTGCTATCTCTTCTCGGATTGATGTTGATTTTTTGTGTCTATTTCAGTCTTTTTTTATATACATTATACTACATTTTTGCTGCATTGGCCACGTTGAATCAATCACCACAGACATCCCCCCCCCCCCCCCCCCCCCCCCCACCTCCGAGTCCCAGCCTCTCATCTCTTCTGTTAACAGAGTCTGTCATCTACATCCCAGCAATCAAAAGTGTGCCTGTCTCTCTTTTCCACTTTAACTCTTTCATAAATGCTCTGTCTTTCATCTCAATAATCTCCTTCTTTCCCTTTCCATGCCCGAGTAGGATTTGTCTTCTAAAATGCATCTGTCCTTTCACTTTTCTCTCTTTTCAGCATTCCTCAGATAAGAGTTTTCTTACTTTCCTGTGTCCATGAATACATTTTACTTGCTCATTTTGCCATTTCACTCAAGTAGGATTATTGCAAAAAAATGCATTTCAGTTTCATTGGAGTCATAGAGGTTTACAGCATGGGAACAGGCCATTCGGCCCAGCTTGTCCATGCCGCCCTTTTTTTCTTAAACCTCTAAGCTAGTCCCAATTGCCCGCATTTGACCCATATCCCTCTATACCCATCTTACCCATGTAACTGTCTAAACGCATTTCAAAAGACAAAATTGTACCCGCCTCTACTACTACTTCTGGCAGCTTGTTCCAGACACTCACCCACCCTCTGTGTGAAAAAATTGCCCCTCTGGACCCTTTTGTATCTCTCCTCTCACCTTAAACCTATGGCCTCTAGTTTTAGACTCCCCTACCTTTGGGAAAAGATGTTGACTATCTAGCTGATCTATGTCCCTCATTATTTTATAGATCTCTATGCTCCAGAGAAAAAAGTCCCAGTCTATCCAGTCTCTCCTTAAAACTCAAACCATCAAGTCCCGGTAGCATCCTAGTAAATCTCTTCTGCACTCTTTCTAGTTTAATAATATCCTTTCTATAATAGGGTGACCAGAACTATACACAGTATTCTGAGTGTAGCCTTGTCTTGTCCAACTTCAACAAGACATCCCAACTCCTGTATTCAATGTTCTGACCAATGAAACCAAGTATGCTGAATGCCTTCTTCATCACTCTGTCCACCTGTGACTCCACTTTCAAGGAGCTATGAACCTGTACCCCTAGATCTCTTTGTATTAACAAGTGTTAACAAGATGAAGTTTGCAGCTATGAAGAGAGACTTGAGATGGTAGGTTACTAGATCTAAGATCTAAGATTAAGGAGTAGCCTCAAAGAAGATCTCCAGATTATGAAGGGTTATAACTAGGTCACAATAAATTGTTTTCACTGGCAGGAAATGCGTCTATAAGAGTACAAGTTTCAGTTAATTACTAAAGAAGTTAAAGGGATAATTATAAGATATCTTCAGGCATACAGTGTTTAGAATGCATGGTGTTGATTTTAACTGTCGGGAGGAAACTTGACAAAGCATGCCTGTAACCTGGTGCTCTGCAATTCAAATTTGCAATTGGCCAAATCATGCGGGAAAGACATGGATACATCCTGCCCTTCTTTTTAACACCTGATTTTCTCCAAGCAAGGTTAGTTAAAATTGAACCTTATTACTCTCTGCCACTACCTGTTACTGAAATAGGTTCCACAAATTTTAAAAGGGAAAGCAGTGTATGAAAAATGTGCAGTGAGTAGGCACAAAGGAGGAATTAGAAAAGCTGGCTCACCTTGGAGTGGAGCAACACAGACTTTCAGCCAACTGAATTATTGCTATGTTGTAACAGCCTATAATTCTGAATTTTTCTGTCTCTGCGAAGTATGTTGCAGTCAGCCTCAACTTTTTTCTTTCAGCTTTCCTTTTTCTCCCATTTCTGTCTTTTGCTTTGCCATTTTGTTTCTGCAACTTACATCCACAATTTTCTGCAATGCATGCATGACTGGACTGAAATGGAGGCAAGATGGAGCTGTCCCCACTGCCTCTAGAGGTAGACCTGAGGTAGAGGTGGGTGGATTTAGAGACCAGCAGGCTTGATCCGCCTTCATTTATTAGGACATCGGCCCAGTTGGAATGGTGAATGTCAGGCCCTCAAAACTTCACCCATCATTCCTCACCCATCACCATGCCTCATCCATTCATGTCATATCTCCTATGCTGCCTCATATCACCTTCCATTCCCCATCATCTCTCTGATGCCCCCAAATAATTTCCATACCCATATCGGTCTTGCACCCTCAAAACCCCTCCATGGTCCTAATTTCCCCTTTCCATGCCATCGATGCATTCTCTGTATGTACCCCCACTATGTACAGAGCTAATGAGCCATTGAAAAGTTTGGCAAGTTTTTAAAATGATTCTGCGATTCCCACAATATTCAGAAATTTTGAAAATATCCTTTGAAAAAATGACTCAGCTTACAACCTCTTAAAAGTGTCAATCACCATAGCTATGCATACTATTAATGTTAGAGGCTTTTCACCATTTCACATCTCTTTATCTTGTGAAGGTAAATTCACAGTCCATGAAAAAAAACTTTTCAAAGAAACAGGTTATTACAAGATAATGGAGAGGTCAATTGAACAAAGCTTTCCTCGCCCTCTCCAACCGTATAAACACTGTTTGCTGAGGTCTAAATGCATTAAGAACAAAGAACAGTACAGCACAGGAAACAGGCCCTTCGGCCCTCCAAGCCTGTGCCGCTCCTTGGTCCAACTAGACCAATCGTTTGTATTCCTCCATTCCCAGGCTGCTCATGTGACTATCCAGGTAAGTCTTAAACGATGTCAGCGTGCCTGCCTCCACCACCCTACTTGGCAGCGCATTCCAGGCCCCCACCACCCTCTGTGTAAAAAACGTCCCTCTGATATCTGAGTTATACTTCGCCCCTCTCAGCTTGAGCCCGTGACCCCTCGTGATCGTCACCTCCGACCTGGGAAAAAGCTTCCCACTGTTCATCCTATCTATACCCTTCATAATCTTGTACACCTCTATTAGATCTCCCCTCATTCTCCGTCTTTCCAAGGAGAACAACCCCAGTCTACCCAATCTCTCCTCATAGCTAAGACCCTCCATACCAGGCAACATCCTGGTAAACCTTCTCTGCACTCTCTCTAACGCCTCCACGTCCTTCTGGTAGTGCGGCGACCAGAACTGGACGCAGTCCTCCAAATGTGGCCTAACCAGCGTTCTATACAGCTGCATCATCAGACTCCAGCTTTTATACTCTATACCCCGTCCTATAAAGGCAAGCATACCATATGCCTTCTTCACCACCTTCTCCACCTGTGTTGCCACCTTCAAGGATTTGTGGACTTGCACACCTAGGTCCCTCTGTGTTTCTATACTCCTGATGACTCTGCCATTTATTGTATAACTCCTCCCTACATTATTTCTTCCAAAATGCATCACTTCGCATTTATCCGGATTAAACTCCATCGGCCACCTCTCCGCCCAATTTTCCAGCCTATTTATATCCTGCTGTATTGCCCGACAATGCTCTTCGCTATCCGCAAGTCCAGCCATCTTCGTGTCATCCGCAAACTTGCTGATTACACCAGTTACACCTTCTTCCAAATCATTTATATATATCACAAATAGCAGAGGTCCCAGTACAGAGCCCTGCGGAATAGCATTAGCTATTCCTGGAGCTCAGCCAAACATTCATAATGAGGCACCTTGCAACTGTATCAACAAAACTGAGTTGCATAAAAGGGGCTTGATTCCACCAAAATTGGTGCTGTATTTGAACTGCTTATTCCAGCAATGGAGCTAGCAAGGGCGAGAGTGTTGCATGTGATCCTGCGCCAGTTAAAATTTCCAGGAATGGAAAAGCAGCAGGAATTGCAGAATCAGGCCCCACTCATCATTTTTAAGTATCTTTTGAGTCAGTTTGACTTTGCAAAGATCCAGATCTATGTGTCTGAGAATGAGGGGAGTAGGCAGGGTTGGGGGAAATGGCTGAAGAGACATCCTTGCTAACCTAAACTGTAATAGTTTTTGTGAACTTTGTTTGGCTGAGGAGCAACAGTAATACTATTGCTCAGAGGTTATAATTACAATATGACAAGTGTGATAACCCCCATGACTTGCATAGGGAAATCACTGATTGACCTCCCTGTAGGACCCATTGAATATGAGTTCCCTGGGGGTTGGTAATTAACCAACCAAGTGGAGCTCATGTACTGAGTGAACGCTGAGTGTCTCCATTATTCCTTTGGTCCTGGTTGGGACTACTTGTGTTCACCACTGACTTGTGTTTTTTGTTTTAATTTATTTTGTGCAATAAAAGCACTGTTCCTTTACAGATGATTTCTGGACTTATAACAAGTTTGCATCGGCAGTTTCTATGTTGAAATTTATAAGGGCAATGTTGAAAATGAAATGCATATCAATTTAAAAATTGCAATCTCTTGTTAGTTGATTTGCCTTTGAGTTCTGAGAAATGAAGGCTCCACAACAATATTGTGGGCCACTCTTGGATTGGGCTTTCTCCCTTCCGATTCACCTCTCTATATCCCTTACTTGCCTTCGACAGCTCAGTCAATTTATGGAGGTGAGCCTTGAGGCCTAAATGAAATACACCTTGACTTAAAGCCTCCAGATGCTCCAGGTGTGTCACCAAATGTATGCCCGGTTCTGGTGCAAAATCAATTTCTCAGCCCAAAGCAATCAGCTTTTTTGATTACAAGCATGTAACATAACAAAACAAAAGTAATGTTTTAAAATTTGAGGGCAGGTTGTGTCAGTATACAAAACATGTCTGTCAGATGCATGATTATTTAGCTAAATAGGGTTCTGAAGACTGTGGAGGAACAGAGAGATCTTGGGGTCCATATCCACAGATCTCTAAAGGTTGCCACTCAAGTGGATAGAGCTGTGAAGAAGGCATATAGTGTGTTAGCTTTTATTAACAGGGGGTTGGAGTTTAAGAGCCGTGGGGTTATGCTGCAACTGTACAGGACCTTGGTGAGACCGCATTTGGAATATTGCGTGCAGTTCTGGTCACCTCACTATAAGAAGGATGTGGAAGCGCTGGAAAGAGTGCAGAGGAGATTTACCAGGATGCTGCCTGGTTTGGAGTGTCGGTCTTATGAGGAAAGGTTGAGGGAGCTGGGGCTGTTCTCTCTGGAGCGGAGGAGATTGAGGGGAGACTTAATAGAGGTTTATAAAATGATGAAGGGGATAGATCGAGTGAACGTTCAAAGACTATTTCCTCGGGTGGATGGAGCTATTACGAGGGGGCATAACTATAGGGTTCATGGTGGGAGATATAGGAAGGATATCAGAGGTAGGTTCTTCACGCAGAGAGTGGTTGGGGTGTGGAATGGACTGCCTGCAGTGATAGTGGAGTCAGACACTTTAGGAACATTTAAGCGGTTATGGATAGGCACATGGAGCACACCAGGATGGTAGGGAGTGGGATAGCTTGATCTTGGTTTCAGATGAAGGTCGGCACAACATCGTGGGCCGAAGGGCCTGTTCTGTGCTGTACTGTTCTATGTTCTATGTTCTAAATGTGTTTGTAGTTGTGTTTGTCTCATTCATGATTCCTTCATACACAATTTACTTTGCCTTTGGCGATAGTCTTGGTATTTGGTTCCATGCAAAGAGTGAAACATTTTTTGTTCAATCCATTCATTAGATATGTGCATCATCGGCAAGGCCAGTATTTGTTTTGTTGGCCATCCTTAATTGGCCTTGAGAAGGTTGTGATGAGATAGCCTCTTGAACATCTGCACTCTATTTTCTTTATCATTCCCTTCAAGACAGGGAATCAGCCCTGGTTCACTGAAAAGTGCAGGTGGACATGCCAGGAGCAGCACCAGGCCTACCTAAAAATGAGGTGTCAACCTGGAGAAGCTACAACACAGGACTACTTGCCAAACAATAGAAACAGCATGCAATAAACAGAGCTAAACAATCTACAACCAACAGATCAGATCAAAGCTCTGCAGTCCTGCCACGCTTTGCCAAGCTGTTCCAGTACAACATTGGCATCTAACAAACAATGTGGAAAGTTGCTCTTGTATATTTTGTACACAAAAAGCAGGACAAATCGATTCCAACCAATTGCTGCCCCATCAACCTCCTTTTGATCATCAGCAAAGCGATGGAAGGTGCTGTTAACAGTGCTATCAAGTAGCACATACACAGCAATAACCTGCTCATTGATGCTCAGTTTGGCTTCTGCCAGGGCCACTCCTAAATTTGTTGCAGCCTTGGTCTAAACATAGGTAAAAGACCTGAACTCAAGAGGTGAGGTGAGACTGACTGCCCTTGACATCAAAGCAACATTTGACAGAGTATGACATTAATGAACCTGGCAAAATTGAAATCAAAGCAAATTGGAAGAAATATATCCATTGTTTGGAGTCCAAATCATTAATATATATCACAAACAGAAAGGGACCCATTCTGTGCCACTGGAAACTGCTTTCCATTCATAAAAATATCCATCAGGAATTACCCATTATTTCCTGTCACTGAGCCAATTTTGGATCCAACTCACGACATTCCCCTGCATCCCATGGGCTTTTACTTTTCTGATCAGCCTGCCATATGGCAGCTTGTCAAATGCCTTATTAAAATCTAAGTAGAGAACATCCACTGCACTACTCTCATCAATCCTCATTGTTACTTTCTTAAAAAATTTGATTAAATTACTAAGACACTACCTTCCCCAAACAAGACCATGCTGACTCTCTGTTCTTTGCTAATTGATCATTTATCTTGCCTCTCAGAATTGATTCTAGTAATTTTCCCACCACCAAAGTCAAATTGACCAGCCTATAATTATTTGGCTTATCCTTTGTACCCTTTTGAAAGGTACAACGTTCGCAGACCTCCAATTCTCTGGTACCTTACCTGTATATAGTCAGGATTGGTAAATGATCCTCAGACCATTTGCTATTTCCTCTCTGCCTTCCCTTTAACAGCCTAGGATACATCCCATCTGACCCTGACAATTTATCCACCTTCAAGGATGTCAGTCCCTCCAGTATTTCCACTCTCATTATGCTTATTGTATCAATCATTTCACAATCCTTTTCTTTAACTAAAATATCTGCACCATCCCTGTCCTTTGTGAAGACAGAGACAACCTACCCAGCATTAACTAGGGTAGACATAGTGTTAAGGGCTTGGATGGAGTGGATTTCTTGAAATGTGCCGGGGCAGCACGGTGGCACAGTAGTTAGTACTGTTGCCTCACAGCGCCAGGGACCCGGGTTCGATTCTCAGCTTGGGTCACTGTCTGTGTGAAGCTTGCACATTCTCCCTGTGTCTGCATGAGTTTCCTCCAGGTGCTCCGGTTTCCTCCCACATTCTGAAAGACGTGCTGGTTAGGTGCATTGACCCGAACAGGCGCTGGACTGTGGTGACTAAGGGAATTTCACAGTAACTTCATTGCAGTGCTAATGTAAGGCTTGCCTGTGACTAATAAATGAACTTTAATTTAGGCCAATATGTAGAGGATCCAACAAGGGAAGGAGCTGCGTTGGACCTAATTCTGGGGAATAAAGCCAGACAGGTGGTTGCGGTGGTGGTGGTGGGGGAGCATTTTAGTGATAGTGATCACAACATGGTACAATTTAAGCTTTTTGTGGACAAAGGAATAGACAAGTTGCAAAAAAGATTTTGGATTGGGGGAGAGTGGATTTTAGTAAGGTAAGGAAGGATCTGGCCAAGACTGGAACAGTTGCTAGTGGGGAAATCTACAGAAAAACAGTGGGGGGGGGAGGGGGGGGGTTCAAAAAGGAAGTGGGGAGGGTAGAAGTCCAGCATATTCTCTCCAGAGTGATAAGGAATAATAAGCCCAGAGAACCATGGATGACCAGAAATATTCAAGGGGAGCAATTCAGCAGAGGCATTAGTGAGGCAAAGTGCAGGATGAAGCTTAAGAAAGTAATTAGGAAAGCAAGGAGGGGATATGAGAAAGCTCTGTCTGGTAAAAGTATGGAAATCCCAAAATATTCTATAAGTATATAAATGGGAAGAAGATAATCAGGGAAAGAAAGAGAGGGGCCCATTAGGGATCAAGGGGGCAATCTGTGGGTATAGCCAGAGGACATTGGTAGCGTGTTGAACGAATACTTCACATCCGTCTTCACCCAAGAGAGGACAATGGTATGGAATTCAGGGAAAGAGACTGTGATGTTCTTGAGCAAATTGACATAGGGAAGGACAAGGTTGGCAGGCCTAAAAGTGGATAAATCTCCAGGTTTGGAAGAATTGTGTCTCAGGCTGCTGTGGGAGGAAGGAAATTTCAGGGGCTCTGACCCAGATGTTTAATTCCTCTCTGGCCATGGAGTAGGTACAGTAAGAAGTTTAACAACACCAGGTTAAAGTTCAACAGGTTTATTTGGTAGCAAAAGCCACAAGCTTTCAGAGCCTTAAGCCCCTTCAGGTGAGTGCGAATTCTGTTCACAAACAGGGCATATAAAGACACAAACTCAATTTACAGAATAATGGTTGGAATGTGAATACTTACAGCTAATCAAGTCTTTAAGATACAAACAATGTGAGTAGAGAGAGCATTAAGACAGGTTAAAGAGATGTGTATTGTCTCCAGACAGGACAGCCAGTGAGACCCTGCAGGTCCAGGCAAGCTGTGGGGATTACAGATAGTGTGACATGAACCCAATATCCCGGTTGAGGCCATCCTCATGTGTGCGGAACTTGGCTATCAGTTTCTGCTCAGCGACTCTGTGCCCTCGTGTGTCGTGAAGGCCACCTTGGAGAACGCTTACCCGAATATCAGAGGCCGAATGCCCGTGACCGCTGAAGTGCTCCCCAACAGGAGGAGAACAGTCTTGCCTGGTGATTGTCGAGCGATTGTCGAGTGATAGATAGTGTGACATGAACCCAAGATCCAGACAATGGAGTACTGGGCAAGAAAGCAAGTCCCAGAGAAACTAAATGACAATTAGCTCTAGAAAGTAGAGAATGAAGAGAAGTTTCCAGAAAGATTGAAAAAAAAAAGGAAAACAGGAACTTGAATTTGAACAGGGTATACTGTTCACTGAAATTAAACTACCCAGCCTTCAGGAGAACAGTGACCACGACACCACACAACCCTGCCACAGCAACCTCTGCAAGACGTGCCGGATCATCGACACGGATGCCATCATCTCACGTGAGAACACCATCTACCAGGTACACGGTACCTACTCTTGCAACTCGGCCAACGTTGTCTACCTGATACGCAGCAGGAAAGGATGTCCGGAGGCATGGTACATTGGGGAAACCATGCAGACGCTATGACAACGGATGAATGAACACCGCTCGACAATCACCAGGCAAGACTGTTCTCTTCCTGTGGGGGAGCACTTCAGCAGTCACGGGCATTCAGCCTCGGATCTTCAGGTAAGCGTTCTCCAAGGCAGCCTTCACGACACACGACAGCGCAGAGTCGCTGAGCAGAAACTGATAGCCAAGTTCCGCACACATGAGGACGGCCTAAACCGGGATGTTGGATTTATGTCACATTATCAGTAACCCCCACAGCTTGCCTCCTGGACTTGCAGGCTGTCCTGTCTGGAGACAATACACGTCTCTTTAACCTGTGCTTAATGCTCCCTCCACCCACATTGTCTGTATCTTTAAGACCTGGTTGGCTGTAGGGATTCGCATTCTAAACAGTATTCTGTAACTTGATTTTGTGTCTCTGTGCACTGTTTGAGAGCACATTTCCACTCCATCTGACGAAGGAGCAGCACGCCAAAAGCTTATGGTATTTGCTACCAAATAAACCTGTTGGACTTTAACCTGGTGTTGTTAAAACTCTTACTTATTTTTGTTGGAGCAGAGAAGACTGAGGGGTGACCTGATTGAGTTGTACAAGAATATGAGGGGCATGGACAGAATGGGTATTGAGCAGCTGTTCCCTTAGTTGAAGGACCAGTCACAACAGGACACAGTTCAAGGTGAGGACAAGAGGTTTAATGGGGATGTGAAGAAAAACTTTCTACCCAGAGGATGGTGACGGACTGAAATATGTTGCCTGGGAGGGTGGTGGATGTGGGTTGTCTTGCATCCTTGATAAAGTACCAGGATGAGCACTTGGCAAGTCATAACATTCAAGGCCAAGTGCTGGTAAATGGGATTAGGTGGGAGCTCAGGTGTCATCTGTCAGGTTGATGCAGACTCGATGGGCCGAAGGGCCTCTTTTGCACTGTTATTCTATGGTTCCATACTCATTGAACACCCTGCCCACATTTTCTGCATCCATAGATAAGTTAACCCGATAGGCTCTACCCTTTCCTTGCTTATCCTCTTGCTCTTAATAGACTGATAAACATTTTTAGGTTTTCCTGGAATTTATCTGCCAATATTTTTTCATATCTCTCTTTGCTTTCCAAATTTCCTTTTTTACTTCACCTCTGTACCTGTTCCTCGATGCTGAAATCAGCACCTGGATTGACAAGGCCAGCACCTGAGTGTGGACTAAAAGCAAAGGAAGTGAAAATGCAAAACTCCATGTCTACCAGGTTTTTTGTGCTCAGCACCCTCCTTTACCGAGGCATGACAACTTGCAAATCAAGAAAAGTAGCTGAACAGTTCCATCTCTGCTTCAGACAAATATTGGACATCTCTTGGCAAGACGAGTGCCAAATATGGATCCCCAGCATGTTTGCCCACTTCAGTCAGCAGTGACTCAGTTAGCTGGGTCATGTAAGCTGAATGGATGATATAGGTTGGATGCGCTCTGTGGCAAGCTTTATATCAGCATGAGACTAACATGCTACCCACGTCTCCAATTAAGGATGTTTGCAAATGAGACTTCATGTTTACCGGGATCGGATTTGATGCATAGGAAGTCTTCGCTGCTGATTGTAGCACCTAGAGACAAACAGTCAGGAAAGGCGTGGAAAAAGCAGAGGACCAAAGAAATGATCAGATGGTGGAAAAAGAACCCACCAAAAGAGAATGAAAATCAGTCAACCTTGGGACACGCTATGGGCGGCACGGTAGCACAGTGGTTAGCACTGCTGCTTCACAGCTCCAGGGACCTGGGTTCGATTCCTGGCTTGGGTCATTGTCTGTTTGGAGTTTGCACATTCTCCTCGTGTCTGCGTGGGTTTCCTCCGGGTGCTCCGGTTTCCTCCCACAGTCCAAAGATGTGCGGGTTAGGTTGATTGGCCATGCTAAAATTGTCCTGAGATGCATAGGTTAGAGGGATTAGTGGTTAAATATGTAGGAATATGGGGGTAGGGCCTGGGTGGGATTGTGGTCGGTGCAGACTCGATGGGCCGAATGGCCTCTTTCTGTACTGTAGGGTTTCTATGATTTCTATGATCTTGTCAGCTGTGAAAGGGACTGCCATTCATAAATCAGCTTCTACATTCACAAGAGAAGATGTTCAATACAGAAATGACATGCACCTTGGGCACATTTCATCTTCTCCCAAGATGGACAGATGCCAATATCGAGTGCTCATTGTGTTCAGCAGCAATCATTTGATCGTTTTGTGTCGTAACGTTTATGATTTTTCTTCAAAAACTGACCTACTGATAATAAATTGAAGTACTGCTTTAAATTAGTGTTGTGTCTTTAATAGAATGAGTGCAGTGATTCTGTGGTTTTATTCAGTGTTTGCAGTAAGATGGCTTGCACCCTAATGGCTCGTACTTAATTTTTCAGAAAATCATATATATGATCGTCCACAGATTCAAGGCTTTATCTAACACATAATGTTCATTTCAAATCCTTAATTACATTTAAGTTAAAATTGGCTTAGCAGGAAGATAGATTGTGGGAATGCATCAAACAACCCAGCATGTCGTGAAGTTGTGAGCTTGAAAATGCAATTCTGTGGAAATGGGCATCATTATTTGGAGGTCATTAATTTTTATTCTGTATGTACCTTAAATAAGATGAGCTTTTTCTGTTTTGTATAAAATATGCGCAAATGTCAGTAATTAATGTTATATTTACTTATGTATATACAGAATGAACAAAAGTTCAATCAGCTGCTCCAATGGAAGTTATTAGATCTGCAGAGTAGTGTAATTTATGTCCAGTCTGACATTGTAACTTACAGGATTATCTTGACCTTGCTTGGTGGTGTTTTAATTCCACCATAAGGTTGGGACAGCGGAGTTGTCATTTACTATTGAACAATCAGGCATTGATAGTAGTATTGCTTATTCTCTCATTTCGTCACATGAGCATGCCAATTTATCTCAATCCTAATTACAGTCAAGTTGAGAAGTTCCACATATTCCCTTGATTATAATATTTTTCTGCTTGGAAGAGTCATTACATTATTTGGCAGGCTAAAACACCAGTCTTCCATTGTTGTAACGCTACCCCTCATATAACAGATAATAGTGAAAGAGACAGTATTACATGACTTTCATCCTTCTGTGACATTTCAAGCTGTACAATACACAAACATATTGTGCTTCCCTCTGACTGATTGGACAGAAGCCAGCACTTTATTCGGCCTAAGGATAGGAGAGCGCACAACTGTGAAGAACTGCTTAATGAGCTGTTATTGGAGCATATCTGTCCTGCTGAGAGATGATGCTATTTGTTTGACCATGGTCAGGAGATTGCTTTCCAGTTTGACTGTGGTAATAATGTACATGAACAAACATCTGTGCATGCCTGAATTCTAGCTTGTAAAGCAATTAATTTGACAAATATTCAGCAAATACTGCATTTTGAATAATTCAATAATAAAAGTAATCTCGAGAGAGAGGAGCAGTTTATATTTTTTAAAAATCCAATGAAAATTATCTATTATATAAAGGTCATAATGGCCCCATTGTAGTGTTTAGAAGGTAGGGCGAGGGGAGTGTATGTGACAGGTGGTTTTCCATCTGTTTGTTCCAACAAGGATATCAATGCTCCAAATTGTACAAGTCCTTTAAAATCTTTTGGAATTTCACAGAATTTTTGGTGCAAGGTTTGCTCTCATCAGCCTCGAGGGCAACAGTGTTCATAAATTGCAACTATACACAAACATTTGTCATTTATTTTTCTCAAAATGTTTCCTTTACGGGGATTGTGATTACAACATATTTTCTATAACTACAATTTATATTTATACAGCACCTTTAATGCAATGAAATGTCTTCGGTTGTTTCACAGAAACATTATAAAACAGCATGACACAAACCACATAGAGATATTAGGTCAGACAACCAAAAGCTTGGTCAAAGAGATAGATTTTAAGAAGTGTCTTAAAGAAGGAAAGCAAGGTAGCAAGTTGGCAAGTTATAGGCAGGATATTCCAGAGCTTGGAGCTTAGAAAACTGAAGGCATATTTACCAGTAATGGAGCCATTAAAATGTGGGATGCACAAGAGGCCAGAATTTTCATAACACATAGTTCAGAAGATTGTGAGAATGGAGGAGATTATAGAAATAAGGAGGGGATGAGGCCATGCAGGAATTTCAAAACAAAGATGAGAATTTTAAAATCAAGACATTGTTTGACTGAGAGCCAATGTAGGTCATCGAGGATAGGGGTAATGAGACTTGCTGCAAGACTTGGTAGCAGAATTTTGGTTGACCTCAAGTTTAAGAAGGGTAGAATGTGGGAAATGAACCAAGAGTGCATTGGAATAAAATAGTGAGGTTTTTAAATGCAATTTAAATAGCACTCTCATGTCATATTCTCCCAATGGCAGATTTTTCCCTTGTACTTGGTCATAAAAGATCCCTTGAATGCAACTGGAAAAGGAAATCATTTGTGTATGTATTCAGGACGGCTGCTGGATGGTGCAATTGTTTGTCCAACTAAATGTAACTAAAACTTCTGTAAAAGACAACTATCTTTCTGCATTCTGTAAGTGGACTCAAAGGATTTAAACTTAAATAACTGAAAGTAGCCATTTACATTTCAATGTTGTACTACAGTTCAGTCAAAGTGCCATATCTACTTTCTTATTGCAGATCAAACCCAACTCTCAGTTCTCAGCTAACTACCTCAGAATCATAGAGTCCTACAGTGCAGAAGGAGGCCATTTGGCTCATCGAGTCTGCACCGACCACAATCTCACCCAGGCCCTATTCCCCATAACCCCATGCATTTACCCTAGCTACCCCCCCGCCCCCCCCACCCCCCGCTAACTATGGGACAATTTAGCATGGCTATTTTTGGACTGTGGGAGGAAACCGGAGCACCCAGTGGAAACCCACACAGACACGGGGAGAATGTGCAAACTCCACACAGACAGTGACCCAAGCCGGAATTCGAACCCGGGACTCTAGCGCTGTGAGGCAGCAGTGTTAACCACTGTGTCACCGTGCCGCCCCATCACCGTGCCACCTTCACTCTTCAGCTAAGACCAAACCCTTGAGTATTCAGCCATCTTCTCGCTCTATTTGCCTCTTGGCAACTCTTTTTTGAATCTTTATGGTTGCAGTTAAATTTTTTTCTATTTTATTTTACAGCCATCTTGCATTTCAGAGTATGTCCTTAAGTGCAAGAAAAAAGTAGAATATTTGGTAATGTATTTGCACACCTGAAATGGTTTCTATAGGCCGCAAAGACATTTTAGTGACGAGGTTGCATTTTATGAACAATGCTCATTTTTTAATTTCACAGACATCCTTCCACTGCTGAAAATAACCAATTTCATGATTGACTAGTGCCTCTTTTTTCTGATTTAGAACTTTAACAAGTATTTCAGAGTACCCAATCTTATTGAATCCAGCAAGTTTACTTGATATTCCCACAGGCTGCTTGAGGTACATGAATCAGGAGCAGGTGACATCAATATGATACAGCAATAATTTAGTAGCAACAGCAGAATTGTTTCATCTCTCCTAAAGAAAATGCTACCCTTGTCTAAATAGCAGCCAGTCTTGCTTATATCTCTCAGCCTTAGTAACATTGCTGGGAACAATTGGAGATTATTTGGTAAAAACAAATGTGAAAAATTAAGAAACTCAGTTCTGTGTCTACATCAAATAGTCCATCCTGCTGCACTCCATCCAGATAATACATTGCTTCATCTTGCATGAAGTGATTACATCCTGTGCAAATGGCACGGGGTCGCAAAGATAACTGACCTGTATGACAAAGAAATTTTAAGTTCAATGCGTTCCAAACCAGTTACGAACAAATACTAATGTTATGCAGGAAAGACATTTTGTCACCTTTGGGAAATAGTATTAAAGTTAACTCCAAACTACAGCCCTGCTTACAAACTGAAACTCTCATCTTGCTAAATTATTCATGAAATATATATGGAAGATACACAGTTGGAGATGAGTATTGAGAAATAGGTGTGGATTCCCACTTGGCTGTGATATCAAACAGAACTAGAGAAATGCAATTTACAATCCTACATAGGTATCATGTTACCTTGCAAGTTATAAAAAGAGTTTCTGGAGTAATTGTACCAGTGCAACTCGATGGAAAGTTTCCAAAATTATCTTAACTTTGAGTGCTTTTGTTATGAAAGCTGTTTCAACTTTGTGTACCTCGATGAAGGTCATGCTCTAAACATTCACCAGTTAATTGCTTCCTGAAACTGGAAAATAGTTTTCAATTGGCCCTGCTCTTAGGTAGAGGAGTGGAAATGCTTTTTGTGGCAGATAGTCAACAACCTCTAATGAAATAGAGCAGCTTTAAAACAAACTCATTACATAGTGGTTGCTGCCATTAGCTAACTCTTCAAGAGTACCAGATGAACAACTTTGTTAGAAAATTGAGTTTTATTAAAATTTGGAATCTGTTGTTGATAAAGGTCTTTATGATGTTAATATCATACAGACTGATTACATTATATTACAAAATATTCTGGGAGTCCCAATAAGTTTGTTGTACAAACACTTCTTTTTGTGAAATAATCAAATAATTGATTACTTTTTTTCCATTCGTGGGACATGGGTGTCGCAGGCTGGCGAGCATTTATTGCGCATCGTTAGTTGCCCTTGAGAAGGCGCTGGTGAGCTGCATTCTTGAATCGCTGTAGTCCACGTCCTGTGGGTTGACCCACAATGTCGTTAGGGAGGGAATTTCAGGATTTTGATCCAGCGACTGCGAAGGAACGGCGATATATTTCCAAGTCAGGATGGTGAGTGCCTTGGAGGGGAACTTGCAGGTGGTGGTGTTCCCATGTATCTGCTGCCCTTGTCCTTTAGATGGAAGTGGTTGTGGGTTTGGAAGGTGCTGTCTAAGGATCTTTGGTGAATTGCTGCAGTGCATCTTGTAGATAGTACACGCTGCTGCTACTGAGCATCGGTGGTGGAGGGAGTGAGTGTTTGTAGATGTGGTGCCAATCAAGCGGGCTGCTTTGTCCTGGATAGTGTCAAGCTACTTGGGTGTTGTTGGAGTTGCATCCATACAGGCAAGTGGGGAGTATTCCATCACACTCCTGACTTGTGCCTTGTAGATGGTGGATAGGCTTTGGCGAGTCAGGAGGTGAGTTACTCGCCGGAGTATTCCTTGTCTCTGACCTGCTCTTATAGCCATTGTGTTTATGTGGTGAGTCCAGTTGAGTTTCTGGTCAATGGTAACCCCAAGGATGTTGACAGTGGGGGATTCAGTGATGGTTACACCATTGAATGTTAAGGGGCGGTGGTTAGAGTGTCTCTTATTGGTGATGGTCGCTGCCTGGCATTTGTGTGGCGCAAATGTTACTTGCCACTTATCATGCTCTAAGCCTGGATATTGTACAGATCTTGTTGCATTTGAACATGGACTGCTTCAGTATCTGAGGAGTTGCGAATGGTGCTGAACATTGTGCAATCATCAGCGAACATCCCCACTTCTGACCTTATGACGGAGAGAAGGTCATTGATGAAGCAGCTGAAGATTGTTGGGTCTGGGACACTACCCTGAGGGACTCCTGCAGAGATGTCCTAGAGCTGAGATGACTGACCCTTCACAACCACAACCATCTTCCTATGTACCAGGTATGACTCCAACCAGCGGAGAGTTTGCCCCCTCATACCCATTGATTTCAGTTTCGCTAGGGCTCCTTGATGCCACACTTGGTCGAATGCGGCCTTGATGTCAAGGGCTGTCACTTTCACCTCACCTCTGGAATTCAGCTCTTTTGTCCATGTTTGAACCAAGGCTGTAAAGCTGAGTAACCAGGTGAAACCCAAACTGGGCGTCACTGAGCAGATTATTGCTGCGCAGGTGCTGCTTGATAGCACTGTTGATTATCCCTTCCATCACTTTACTGATGATCGAGAGTAAACTGATTGTGCAGTAATTGGCTGGGTTGGATTTGTCCTTTTTGTGCCCAGGACATACCTGGGAAATTTTCCACATTGTTGGGTAGATGCCAGTGTTGTAACTGTACTGGAAGAGCTTGGCTAGGGGAGCGGCAAGTTCTGGAGCACAAGTCTTCAGTACTATTGCCGGAATGTTATCAGGGCCCATTGCCTTTGCTGTATCTGGTGCCTCCAACCGTTTCTTGATATCACGTGGAGTGAATCGAATTGGCTGGAGGCTGGCATCTGAGATGCTGGGGACTGCTGGAGGAGTCTGAGATGGATCATCCACTCGGCACTTCTGGCTGAAGATTGCTGTGAATCCTTCAGCCTTATCTTTTGCACTGAAGTGCTGGACTCCTCCATCATTTAGGAAGGGGAAATTTGTGGAACCTCCTCCTCCAGTGAGTTGTTTAATTATCCACCACCATTCACAACTGGATGTGGCAGGACTGCAGAGCTTAGATCTGATCCATTGATTGTGGGATTGCTTAGGTCTGTCTATCGCTTGCTGTTTTGCCGTTTGGCATCTAAGTAGTCCTGTTTTGTAGCTTCACCAGGTTGACACCTCATTTTTAGGTATGCCTGGTGCTGCTCCTGGCATGCCCTCCTGCACTCTCCATTGAACCAGGTTTGATCCCCTGTCTTGATGGTAATAGTTGAGTGGGGGATATGCCGGGCCATGAGGTTGCAAATTGTGCTGGAGTACAATTCTGCTGCTGTTGGTGGCCCACAGCGCCTCATGGATGCCCAGTCTTGAGTTGCTAGATCTGTTCGAAGTCTGTCCCATTTAGCACAGTGACAGTGCCACACAACATGATGGAGTATATTCTCAATGTGAAGGTGGGACTTCATCTCCACAAGAATGTGCGGTGGTCACTCTTACCGATACTATCATGGACGGATGCATCTGCAGCCAGCAGATTGGTAAGGTTGAAGTCAAGTATGTTATTTCCTCTTGTTGGTTCCTTCAACACCTGCTGCAGACCCAGTCCAGCAGTTATATCCGTTAGGACCTGACCAGCTCGATCAGTAGTGCTGCTGCCGAGCCACTCTTGGTGATGGATATTGAAATCCCCCACCCTAGAGTACATTTTGCACCCTTGCCACCCTCAGTGCTTCCTCCAAGTGTTATTCAGCATGGAGGAATACTGATTCATCAGCCAAGGGAGGACGGTACCTGGTAATCAGTAGGAGGTTTCCTTGCCCATATTTAACCTGAAGCCATGAGACTTCATGGGGTTTGGTGTCGATGTTAAGGACTCCCAGGGCAACTCCTCCCGACTGTATACCACTGTGCCGCCACCTCTGCTGGGTCTGTCCTGCCAGTGGGACAGGATTTTGATTTGATTTATTATTGTCACGTATTAACATACAGTGAAAAGTATTGTTTCTTGCGCGCTATACAGACAAAACATACCGTTCATAGAGAAGGAAACAAGAGAGTGCAGAATGTAGTGTTACAGTCATAGCTAGAGTGTAGAGAAAGATCAACTTAATGCAAGGTAAGTCCATTCAAAAGTCTGACAGCAGCAGGAAAGAAGCTGTTTTTGAGTCAGTTGTTACGTGACCTCAGACTTTGTATCTTTTTCCCGACGGAATAAGGTGGAAGAGAGAATGTCCGGGGTGTGTGGGGTCCTTAATTATGCTGGCTGCTTTGCCGAGGCAGCAGGAAGTGTAGACAGAGTCAATGGATGGGAGGCTGGTTTGTGTGATGGATTGGGCTATGCTCATGACCTTTTGTAGTTCCTTGCGGTCTTGGGCAGAGCAGGAGCCATACCAAGCTGTGATACAACCAGAAAGAATGCTTTCTATGGTGCATCTGTAAAGGTTGGTGAGAGTCGTAGCTGACATGCCAAATTTCCTTAGTCTTCTGAGAAAGTAGAGGCGTTGGTGGGCTTTCTTAACTATAGTGTCAGCATGGGGGGAACCAGGACAGGTTGTTGGTGATCTGGACACCTAAAAACTTGAAGCTCTTGACCCTTTCTGCTTCGTCTCCGTTGATGTAGACAGGGGCATGTTCTCCTTTACGCTACCTGAAGTCGATGACAATCTCCTTCGTTTTGTTGACATTGAGGGAGAGATTATTGTTGCTGCACCAGTTCACCAGATTCTCTATCTCATTCCTGTACTCTGTCTCATCATTGTTTGAGATCCGACCCACTACGGGATGGTAATGATGGTATCTGGGGTGTTATCTGTAAGTTTTGATTCTGTGAGAATGACTATGTCAGGCTATTGCTTGACTAGTCTGTGAGACAGTTCTCCCAATTTTGGCACTCGCCCCCAGATGTTAGTAAGGAGGACTTTGCAGCGTTGACAGGGCTGTTTGTTTTGCCGTTGTCTTTTCCGGTGCATAGGTCGATGCCAGGTGGTCCGTCCGGTTTCATTTCTTTGTTGAGACTTTGTAGCGATTGTTGAGAGTCGATCACATTGTTGTGGCTCTGGAGTCACATGTAGGCCAGACCAGGTAAGGAAGGCAGATTTCCTCCCCTAAAGGACATTAGTGAATCATTAGTGATTTACATCAGTCCATTTGATCTTGGAGATTTCCTTTCTCTCCAACATTTGTCTCATGCATGTAAGTTCAATCATTAATCTTTTTTCACATACAGTTTTTGCATGCTATCACACAAGGGGTGATTATGTAACATTTATTGGACAAACAACTTTTAGTATGCCCAGTATATAGAATTCCCCTCAAGGTATTTGTGAAATAGAATCCTATATCCACAACTTTCACAAGAGCCAGTGCTTCTGCAGTTAAGGTACTTTTAACAACCTTTTTTTACCTTCTCGCTTCCCAGACTACAGAATAACATTTCCACCCACCAAGAATACTATGAAATCATCTATACTTGAATCCCCAGCAAGAAAAAAAGCATGAGAAACATAACTGAAAATGATTCATTTCATGTTCTTTGGGTCACTCAAGGATGGAAACTTAAGTACGTATTTCTCCACATTTAGTATTATTAATTTTTAATCTGCCTCAAGACATACTTGACTTTAGGTTGTTTCATTGTAGTACTTAGTTCCAATACATCACAACTAGCATTCCACCTTGTTTGAGTACATAATCAATGAAACTGACCTTTCTTCTTTAGAAGTGACATTGGCCGGAATTCTCCAGCCTCCCATCAGTCGGTTCCTCAGTAGCAAAAGGCAGCTGAGTGCCATTTGCGAGCCATAGAATCCCAATGGTGCAGAAGGAGGCCATTCAGCCCATCGATTCTGCACCGACTCTCTGACAGAGTATTTTACCCAGGCCCGCTCCCCCGTCCTATGTCCATAGTTCCACACATTTACCATGGCTAATCAGTCTAACTTACACATCTTTGGACCCTAAGGGGCAATTTGGTATGGCCAATTCGCCTAACCTGTACATCTTTGGAGTGTGAGAGGAAACCAGAGCACCAAGTGGAAACCCATGCATGGGGAGAATGTGCAAACTCCATATAGATAATCACCCAAGGCTGGAATTGAACCCGGGTCCCTGGCGCTGCGAGGCAGCAATGCTAATCACTCTGATCTTCTGATTATGTTGCTGTCAATGGAGTTCCCAATGTAGCCACCCCAAGAGACCAGGAAATCTATGGTGAAGGTGCGCTACCTGTGGAACTGGAGAATCTGCCACTAACAAACAGCTGTAGGGTTCTGGCCATTGGCTGCGATTTTCCGGCTGTGCCCGGTGCAGATCGTGTTGGAGCGGTGTGGGATTGGAGAATCGTGGATAAGGGGTCAGGCACTTTCAGTGCCAGCACAAAACCCCATTAGAATCCTCCCAGCCACCACACCTGGACATAATCTGGTTCCCACCTAGTGAGGGGAGGCTCGGAGGCCATTGAAGCTCCAAGTGGTTGGGAGTTTTGGCTGAGCAGTGCCCATTTGTCAGTGCCAACCTGGCACCCTGATAGTGCCAGGTGGGTATTTCCATCATGCTGGATGGGCACTGCCAGGCTGGCACTGCCAGATGGGCACTGCCAGGGTGCGGGGCTTGAAGGACGGGGTCATGATAGGGGCAGAAAGGGGAGGGCATAAAAAAGGGCATCAAAGCGGACCCAATGGGAGGGCCCCAATGCCATGTGCCGGCGATCTATCTTGGGGAAGGGGGTGGGGAAACATGCCTTCAATGAGGCGGGTTCCTGATGTCCATGGGGGAGGCAAGGGGGTTTTCAATTTCACTTTGAGATCAGGGTGCCCTTCAAAAACAGCATCCAACCTCTGTGAAGCCAGGCTTGCCGGCATGGTAAGGCCCCGCCCCCCTCAGACTTAGGGAGATGGGCGAGTATTGCTCTAAGTGTGGGAAAATGGCGAACACACTGGTTTTCTCACCAAAAATAAAACTTAGGCCGCTATCTTATGACCTTATCCCGCCCAATGATCGGCGTTGCGAGGTGGTAAGATTGTGTGCTAAACGAAAAATCAGAAACGCGCCTGGTTTCATGCTGGTTCCGATCTTACCAGCCTCTTTTACCGGGCATGAACAGTTCAGCCGCTGCCATGGTGTGGGGTGAGGAGTTTGCACGTGTGCACTGGTTTGGGGGTCTCATGTAGCTCTGGGGCCCTCCAGTTGGGGGTCGCCACTGGCTTGGGACTCATTGCGTGCACTCCCCCTGCCCATTGAACAACCCCCGAGGGGTAGCTTATGCGGTCAACTCCCAACCCCATTGAGATTGCAACAGTTACCCTGCCATCTGTCTGCTGGACAGGCTCTGTGACTGACAGCTGACATTCCATCACAGGCCCACTAACAGTAACAAGCATCAGCGCTGCAGTTCCCTCAATCAGGGGAGCTCTGTAGGTATAACACAGCTCCTAACACTGCATGGACTCTGCAGTGTTGCCTTCAATGGGAACCCATCTTGTGCGAGTCACGAAAGTGCTTCCCCACTGTCAGTCTGAACTGCAGGCAATCCCTGGAAGCTACTGCACCAGACGTCCAGGTGGGTGCACTAATGTCTATGCTTCAAGGGTTCCCAATGGTGAGCCCCTCACAGCCACCTGTATATTCTCTGTGGCCTCCGATGGTGAGGGTGCAGTGACGGTTGGCAACCTGTCAAAGTGGTTCACTGTACCAAGGATGATGGTGTTGGGTTGCCACCTTCCAGACTCATGGGGACACAGTTTGGTGTGAGGAGTCTGGGATGGATAACCTCATGGACTGTCTCTCCCTCTCTCTCTCTCTCTCTCTCCCCCTCTCTCTCTCTCCCTCGCTCTCTCTCCTTCTGCCTCCCAACCCCAGAGCAAAGATAGATTATGGGTTGGAGCCAATAGATCTGGCGGTCATTCTAATGGCTGCTGGGAAGCAGTAGGGAGACATCTGACCCAGGCTGGCCTTGCAGTGGCAGAGGAGCAGCAGAAGGACTGAGGCCTGCTGGTGGGGGGCAGGAGGAGGGTGCCTGGGGGATGAAAGGCACAGAGGAGATGGAGAGATGGAGGTCCCAGCCCTTCAGGACACACATTTCCTACAACGAGCTGCCAGACATTGTATGCCGGCACAGGCTGCGGCTCAGTAAGAAGATGGTGCGGCACCTTTATCAGGTCTTTGCAGACCTGGCACCTTAAGGGACAGGAGCACACCTGCTCCTGGTGGCAGTGAGGGTTATGGCGGCCCTAAACCTTTACGGAACCAGGTCTTTCCAGGCTGTCAACGGGGACTTATGTAGGATTTCCTTGAACACAAGTGTTTTTGCAAGGTGACAGGAGCCTTGTTTATCCGGGCAGGCGAGTACAGGAATTTCGACGTGGGCCAGGCCCAGCGCGAAGCCTGAGCTGTAGGCTTCACCGCGATCACTGGGATGCCCCATGTGCAGCAGGCAATTGATTGCACGCACGTCACCCTGCGGTGCCCTGATTTTCAGGCACTGCAGTTTGTGAACAGGAAGGGATTCCCCTTCCTGAATGATTAGGTGGTCTGTGACCACAAGATGAACATCATACACATGTGTGCACGCCACCCAGGGAGCGTGCATGGTGTCTTGCGGTGCTCTGACATCCCCAGGATCTTTGGAGACCAGCCCAGACTGTTGGGAGGGCTCTTTGGGGACAAGGCCTACCTGCTAAGGGCTTGGCTGGTGACATCAATGCGGAGGTCAGAGACCGGCGCAGAGACCTGTTACAATGAGGCCCACACTGCCACCTGGTCCATAGCTGAGCAGCGCATCAGGCTCCTAAAGATGCAGTTCCACTACCTGGACTGCTTTTGAGGGTTTCCCGCATCATCGTGGTCTGCTGTGTGCTCCACAACCTGGCGTAGCAGCGGCCAGACATCCTAGAGAAGGAGTAGGATGACCAGGTGGATGCCCCTGAGGAGAAGGGGGTCCAGGGGGATGTGGAGGAAGAGCCCTTGGAGGAGCTGGAAGATGGAGGACAGGTGGCGGCAAGGGTCTGGCAGAGCAGGGCAATGAGGGATGTCCTCATCGCCACACATTTCTCCGACTAGGAAATGTGCGGTCCACCAGCTCCAAACAAACCTCCCCTTCCCCTGGAGCCTGAAACTTTCTCCCCCCCGCTGGCATCACACCAGGATGATGTTGGTCGTGTTAGCGAGTTACTGGTCCAGGCAGGATGGTGATGACGACTCACAATGCAGCACACTGTGATGCTGCCCTTATGTAAGTCTGACTCCTACCTGTTCTTTAATCTCACACTGGCACCTGGGCCCATGTCTGAGTGAGGGCTGGGGGGGCACTGTGCCGGTGTGCGGTGGGGGGTGGTGGGGGGGGTTGCTGGTTGTGGGAGAGGGGGGTGCAGACACAGGGTCCGGTGGATGCTAGGGTCGCCATGCCAGGCTGTGTGGCACGGTGGGCCTACAGGGCACCCAATGCTGGGACTGCTTGGGATGAGTACTTAGTGTACCATGGCAGTCAGGGGTCTGGCACAGTGCACATTACCCTCTCCATAACTACAGTGCAGTCCTTCACCCATGCCCTCTAGGTGATCCTACAACTTATTAATCTTACAAGGCCTACCGCTATATCTCTGTCCCCAGGATGCATATCAGAGGTGGAGGCAGTCAGCTGTGTTCTGTACCCCATGGTCTCTGATGCCCTTGGCGGGTGTCCCCAGGAGGGATAGGACAGGGAAAGCCCCTGCCGACTTTCTGGTGCCGTGGACGTATCTGTGCCTCTCTGCTCATCCTGTTGTCAATGAGATGCACCAATGTCAGGAATTGGGGAATTGGAAAGCCTAGAGATGACCTGAGTCTGCCGGGTGGAGGGCCCTGGCATTGGCTCCAGTCTTTCCTCCTCCCTCAGGGTGCCCATAGGCCCCTGAGACACTCCCCGGGATGGCGGGCAGCTAGGGTGCGCTCAAGCAGCCTCGGCATCATCTGGTTCTGCCAGTCCTGGAGGCCCAACTGCATTCGCCCCATGGTGTGCAAGCCCTTGCCAGTGGCTCTCTGAGTTTGGGCCAAGGTCAAAGGCCCGCAGCAAGTGCCCACTGAAACTGGTCCAAGCTCTGCAACTCCTCAGCCATATCCCGCTGTGACTGGGCCATGCCTTAGTCCCTGCCACCCATGGGGACCATTTCCTGCCCTAGGTTTTCCACTGTGGATGCCACCCTTGCAGTGCTGGCTTGGCTGCCACACAATGCCGGCATCATCTCCTACACCTGAAGGCTGTTAGACTCCGCCCAACAGCCTCGCAGTTGCTGCAGTGCTGCTGACAGCCCCTCTTGCATTCCACAGCTCTACTGCTGCATCTCCATGATGTGGAGATGCTGGCGTTGGACTCAGGTAAGCACAGCAAGAAGTCTTACAACACCAGGTTAAAGTCCAACAGGTTTATTTGGTAGCAAAAGCCACTAGCTTTCGGAGCGCTGCTCCTTCATCAGGGGAGTGGGAGTTGTGTTCACAAACAGGGCATATAAAGACACAAACTCAATTTACAAACTAATGGTTGGAATGCGAGTCTTTACAGGTAATCAAGTCTTAAAGGTACAGACAATGTGAGTGGAGAGAGGGTTAAGCACAGGTTAAAGAGATGTGTATTGTCTCCAGCCGGGACAGTTAGTGAGATTTTGCAAGCCCAGGCAGGTTGTGGGTGTTACAGCTAGTGTGACATGAACCCAAGATCCCGGTTGAGGACCATCCTCATGTGTGCAGAACTTGGCTATCAGTTTCTGCTCAGCGACTCTGCGTTGTCGTGTGTCGTGAAGGCCACCTTGAAGAACGCTTACCCGAAGATCAGAGGCTGAATGCCTGTGACTTCCCCAACAGGAAGAGAACACTCTTGCCTGATGATTGTCGAGTGGTGTTCATTCATCCATTGTTGTAGCATCTGCATGGCCTCCCCAATGTACCATGCCTCGGGACATCCTTTCCTGCAGCATATCAGGTAGACAACGTTGGCCGAGTTGCAAAAGTATGTACCGTGTACCTGGTAGATGGTGTTCTCACGTGAGATGATGGCATCCGTGTCGATGATCCGGCACGTCTTACAGAGGTTGCTGTGGCAGGGTTGTGTGGTGTCATGGTCACTGTTCTCCTGAAGGCTGGATAGTTTGCTGCGGACAATGATCTGTTTGAGGTTGTGCGGTTGTTTGAAGGCAAGGAGTGGGGGTGTGGGGATGGCCTTGGTGAGATGTTCATCTTCATCAATGACATGTTGAAGGCTCCGGAGAAGATGTTGTAGCTTCTCCGCTCCGATGACGAAGGGTACTCTGTCCACCATGTCCCGTGTTTGTCTTCTGAGGAGGTGGTGTGGTTTTTCGCTGTGGCGCGTCGGAACTGTCGATCGATGAGTCGAGCGCCATATCCTGTTCTTATGAGGGCGTCTTTCAGTGTCTGGAGGTGTCTGTTGTGATCCTCCTCATCTGAGCAGATCCTGTGTATACGGAGGGCTTGTCCGTAGGGGATGGCTTCTTTAACGTGTTTCGGGTGGAAGCTGGAGAAGTGGAGCATCGTGAGGTTATCCGTAGGCTTGCGATACAGTGAGGTGCTGAGGTGACCGTCCTTGATGGAGATGCGTGTGTCCAAGAATGCAACCAATTCCGGAGAGTAGTCTATGGTGAGTCTGATGGTGGGATGGAACTTGTTGATGTCATCATATAGTTGTTTCAATGATTGTTCACCATGAGTCCAAAGGAAGAAAATGTCATCAATGTATCTAGTCTATAGCGTCGGTTGCAGGTCCTGTGCATCTCCAGCAGCCTAGGGAGACTAATTGCAGTGTCTGGCATGGGGCCAGCTGAATCCTCAGCTCCAGCAGACCTCTGCTTACCTGAGCCCTCGGACATTCCCACCTCCACCCGGTGTACATCAATGGCTGTGTTGTGCGCACCAGACAGTGACCCAGAATCCTCACCACTAACTTGTCCCACTAAGGTGACTACATCTGCATTGGGAGATTGTGTGGTGGAAGCCTGTGTCAAGTAAATTGTGCTGGCCTCGGAGGATTCCTTGGCATCTTCCTCCGAGGTGTCCTCCGAACTCTCATGGGGCATCTCAGTGGGAGCGGGTGTGTATGCGTGCGTGCAACTCCAGACGTGCCGGGCGCATTGGGATCATCTCCTTCCAGACAGGAGGCAAGGTTCAGTGCAAGGAAGGGAAGCATGCCACTTACTTGAGATATGTCACATGAATGAATATTTTGCGGATGCTCACTTCCTTGTCGCATGCTGACCTGGCTGCGGTTCATGGTCCTATAGAGTCATAGAGGTTTACAGCATCCTCGTCCTCTCCCACCAGTTCCAGGGCTCTTTCCTCAAAGGGAGTGAGGAAACGCAGCTTGGGGACCCCACCTCCACTCTTCTCCCGCTCCCAGTGGTTCTGAGCTCTCTTCCCCTGTGGGGACAGAAGAGAGGATTTGAAAGCCTGATAGCTGGAAGGGCACAGGGTGTCATGGGTGGGGCCTGTCGGGTTGTATTTCTGCAGGCAGGGTTGCAATAGGGGATGCTGAAGGGTTGGAGGCAGGTGTGAGGGGGTCAGATGCTGGAAGACCACGGGGTGTCAGGGGATGGATGGACATGGACATTGCAGGTGTGAAAAACAGGACTGATGCCAGGACAGGATGGATACTCACCTTTACTGCCCGAACTAGGTCATTTGTTTTCTTCGGGCACTGGCGACCGGTCCTCCATGCCAGTGCATGAGCACTCTCTGCTGCTGCCACTGCCTCCCAGGCCTCATTGCTGGCCCGACCCCTGGTTCTTTGCCTGTCTGGTAGAAAAGAATGTCCCTCCTCTCCTCTGCAGCGTCCAGCAGATGGCCCAGCTCTACTCTATGAGGTGCCATCTTCCTGGCATGACTGCCTGTGAGTCTATCGTTAGTGCTTATATGGAGCTCTCCTTTGTTAGCACCGTACATCTGCAGTCACTTTGGGTGAGTCACGCGCCTGGAGGGTCCGTGCCAGCGAGAATTGCATCGAGGCTCTTTCATTCCACTTGGGGCTGCATGGTGACACAGTGGTTAACACTGCTGCCTCACAGCGCCAGGGACCTGGGTTCGATTCCCAGCTTGGGTCACTGTCTGTGCAGAATTTGCACTTTCTCCCCGTGTCTGTGTGGGTTTCCTCCGGGCACTCCGGTTTCCTTCCACACATCCGAAAGACGTGCTGGTTAGGTGCATTGGCCATGCTAACTTCTCGCTCAGTGTACGCGAACAGGTGCCAGAGTGTGGCGACTTGGGGATTTTCACAGTAACTTCATTGCAGTGTTAATGTAAGCCTCCTTGTGACTAATAAATAAAAACTTTACTTTAAAACTTTATTTTAAACTAAGTGTCGCAAGATTGTGACTAGCTGAAAAAAGGCCAAAATTGTCTCGTGTTTGTGGATATGCTGAGTTGAATTAGCCATCCTTCAGTGATGATTTTCCACAACATCTGGAATGTGGAATCTTTTGCTGTTTCTTCTTGTAGCTGCTGGCATTTGCATTGTGCAAAATGTACCAAATCAAGTGACAGCGTTGCATTCTCCTTCAAGCAAATAATTGAAAATATTGTCAAAACATTCCAGATATTTCAATATTAGGTCATGAACTGAGGTGATAGGAGTAATTTCTGAGGTTGATCTACCATTTTGAAGTCCATGAGTAGCATCCCCAACCCCTCAGCAAAGAGGGCCATCCTCCCCCTCAACATTCAAATAAGGGATCACACCCCACCCAGGCATGAGGATGACCTGACCCAACTCCTACTCAGCCCCTCCCCCTCTGACCACCACTTAGACTCCCCTCAACCCCTTCCCCTCTCAGACCCCCACTCAGCTCCCTCCCCATTCAGACCATCCTCCCTCAGCCCCCATCCCTCCTCAGAACCCCATTCGGGCCCCCTTCCCTCCTCAGACCCAGTGGTTTGACTTCCTCTTATGTAGACCACTTATTCTCTTTAAAGAAACCAAAGCTGTCCATCAGGCTTAGAGTAAATGTCAACATTACGCTTAGGAACAATCGAGGTGCTTGAGATGCATTCAAGCCTTAAGGAAATGTAAATGAATACAGCTGACTGGAGCTTGAGTAGAAATCCATTAAGCTGTCAAGGGAAGCCTCTTACAAAGCATTGAACTTTGAAATTGACAGAGATCAAAAGTTTCCAATTGTATGGAGAGGGTTTCAAAGGTTTCAGCTTGCCAGGAAGGCTCAGAGACTTCAAATCAATGCAGCGTGAATACATTGGTTCTGAGTACACAGCTGTGGTGAACAGAACCCCCCACCCAGGGAAAATTGACATGTCCTCTCTCAGATGACTTCAAAGGGGTCTTCACATACCTGACAAGGAGAAAGGTAAATCTGTGTTGCAGAATAGAGTGCTGCAATGATATTAAAGGCTGCCAGGTGACCGGGGGGGGCATAGAAATTAAAGTGACCTGGCCACTTCAAATTTTTCACAGCTGACAGGCAGGAATGAAGATGTTGACCACAGGCTGCCCGGAATCTCTATGCCAGGGGTGATCTTCAACTCTGCCAGGGCTATAAGGGGTACTCCAGCCCTGAAACTCCCATCCAGGGCAGAATGGTGAAATCAACCCCTTACCCCCAGGCTGAGCCCACCCAACCGGCACGGTAGCACAGTGGTTAGCACTGCTGCTTCACAGCTCCAGGGTCCCGAGTTCGATTCCCGGCTTGGGTCACTGTCTGTGTGGAGTTTGCACATTCTCCTCGTGTTTGCGTGGGTTTCCTCCGGGTGCTCCGGTTTCCTCCCACAGTCCAAAGATGTGCGGGTTAGGTTGATTGGCCAGGTTAAAATTGCCCCTGAGATGCATAGGTTAGAGGGATTAGCGGGTAAAATATGTGGGGGTAGGGCCTGGGTGGGATTGTGGTCAGTGCAGACTCGATGGGCCGAATGGCCTCCTTCTGCACTGTAGGGTTTCTATGATTTCTATGACTTCTATGATTTCTAACTGCCAGGACACATGAACGGCCACATGAACGGAGTGGGAATGGAGGGATACAAAAGAATGGTCTAGTTTGGACCAGGGAGCGGCGCGGGCTTGGAGGGCCGAAGGGCCTGTTCCTGTGCTGTATTGTTCTTTGTTCTTTGTTGACACTTGAGGGACCCTTCTTTTGCAGCCTGGCAGCAGCAGAGGGGCAAATGATTGCTGGACGTACCTCCGAGGGCCCAAGGCACCAGGCCAGGGTGTCAGTGCCAGGAGGCAGTTCACTGTTGACGCTACCAAGATGCATGGCCTGAAGGGGGTTCCTGAGTGGGGATCTGAGGGGGAAGGAGACTGAATGTGGGGTCTAAGGCGGAGGGAGTCCTGAGTAGGGAGTGTAGCTGAGGGGAGGTCTGAGTGGGGGGGATTGTGTCAGGTCACCCTCATGCCTGCGTAGTGTGGGGGGTGAGTCATTATTTTGTGGATGGGAGGGAATACGCCACTCTTTGGTGAAATTGGTGATGCTCCCCTGCTCAGTGTGGGGGCACCATTTCATTTTTTGGGGGTAGGGGTCCTGTCACCAAGAGCAGAGTTTGGACGCTGTATTTAAAGTGGTCTGATTCTGCAGGCTCTTGTCAAAATAATATGAATTCTAGTTACAAATACGGAAATTTAACCTAATTTTGAACCAGTCTTCCAATATAGTCCATGGGGGCGATTTTCCCAAATAAATTGTAAGTGCCGAATTCGCGTAAAAACTGGAGTAACTCCTGCCGATTTTCTTAGTGGGATTTTCAAAATGAATCTCCCACACTTTGAGCACTGCAGAGTGCCCTAGCAGGATTCACATTGAAAATCAGGTGGCGGGGCCTATTCCCGCTGGAGAGGCCGGCAACAGAGCGCTGAGTGGGCCACTGCGCATGCTCGGATCTGTCAGAGCGGAGATTGGTGCATGCGCACTGGCCCTACACTGCCGGCCTCCCAATTGTTGGCCAGCCCCACGACTCCACCCCCCACACCCAATCACTGGCCTCCTGGACCTCACTAGGCCAGCACCGATGTCCAGCCCCCTTCTCGATCTACTCCGATCTCCCCAACCACATTCCCCCCCCCCCCCCCCCCCCCACCACCGGGATGGCCAGCCCCAATCACCCCATTCCCTCCCTCTGCCACTGATCCTTTTGCAGAATGGCAGCAGGACCCCCCACCCCCACTGATCACCCTCCCATAGGCCCCCCCAATAGACCCTGCCCCCCACTGGCCTTGCCCCTCGGCACTGTCCAATGCCCAGTGGACAGTGCTAAGGTGCCCCTTTGGCATTGCCACTTTCCCCCTAGGGCAATGCCAGTGGGTCACATTGGCACTGCCAGGCTGGCAAAGCTCAGGGGACACCCCCACTTTACCCCTGACTTCTGGGGAGGGCCTCCATAGTCTCTGTTCACTCCAGCGGGGTCGGCCGCCTGTTCCCTGCTGGTAGGGAGCTGTTGTAAACCCTGCTGAAGTCTCCGGGCCCGCTAATGAAAGGCAAATAAAACCTTAATATTTAAATCAGCCCATGCCGATTTCCGGAGAATACCCCCCCCCATATCTTTGAGGGATCATTTACTCGTCTGCTGTTAATCCTGATGTGTTCAGTCTGTGTGTACCTTCATTTCCAATTACGAGGTGAATTTTTAAGGCTGGTCTCTGTGGTTCTGACACGCATGAATCTGCATGCTGTTTATACATTTTGAATTTGGATATCAGGTCAATTCAAACCGGAGAATTTTGTGGACTATTTTACAACATCCCTTTACCTTTTCTTCTCCTATTATATCTGGCATGCATTTTGCTGTTGCACTTTTGCGCGCTTTTTCTAACTTCACCCAGCTGTAATCGCAACCTTCCCTGGTCTGATTTTATGACTTTTTGCTTTTTCTTTTGTTCTCCTTCCTTCACTGTCAATCTGGCCCACACGTTGGTCACTCACCTGTCCCAACTGAGCTAATCTATCCTACTCACTGAACTGACCAGCTCTGTACTGCGATCTCACCACAAGGGATCCATCAACTACCAGTTCTTTATTTGAACACTATCCTGTATTTAAACACTCTCCTGGCACCGTGGCTTCAAAGCTTTTCTGTACAGTCAGCACGCTGAAGTTTCAAAACGTTCCAATTCTGCAGATTTGTTGCGGTCTCACCAAAACGTCAAGGATTGTCTCATGCCATGATCTAATCATGATCTCTAAGACTGTTCGTTTGTCATGTCGTATCCATATTCAATCTTGCTGTCAGGGTGAGCAACATGTAGTTTGGAAGGAACCACTACTACACACCATGTTGTACTTTTACGTAATACAAACACATAGTGGTTAGCACTGCTGCCTCACAGCGCCAGGGACCCGGGGTTGATTCCCGGCTTGGGTCACTGTCTGTGCGGAGTCTGCACGTTCTCTCTGTGTGCATGGGTTTCCTCTGGGTGCTCTGGTTTACTCCCACAAGTCCAAAAGACATGCTGGTTTGGTGCATTGGCCATCCTAAATTCTCCCTCAGTGTAACCTAACAGGTATCGGAGTGTGATTATCACAGTAACTTCATTGTGATATTAATGTATGCCTACTTGTGAAAATAATAAATAAACTTTAATAATTCATAAGGAATTGGGTAAACAAGTGTGTTCATTTATTCGTTCTAGGCATATGTGAACAATGGATACATGGATACAAACTTGAAGACATCAGAACTGCAGAGCTGTGTGTCTGCTCTGCTGAAAGCAAAAACAAAACTAAAATTGGATTGCATGACACACTTCCTTTCTAGTGATCTCATGCTTCAATCCCCTAAATGCGTATTACAAGAATGGTGTCTGTTTTTTGCATTGTAGTGCCTGTGAGGGCCTCAACATAGACTGTCCAAACTACATCTGTGCAGGGATGCCTTGGTGATGGGGTTGATGTAACATGTGTGTCTCAGTCAGATGGATAGAGGGGACACTCACTGACAGTGGGGGGGAGAGGGGGGCGGGGAAGGCTCCTATTGCCATTAGCTTGCCTGAGTCCTTTCAGGACCAAACAGGACAGATCTCATGGCTTTACAGCAGTCGTTGGCATCCCTCATACGCGGTTAACTATACATGTGGCCATCAAGGTAGCACAGCAAAGTCAGTAACATCCATCAGTAGAAAAGCATATTACTCTATCAATGCACAGCTAACAGCTCATTACAGAAATAACACCATGCAAGTCTGTACAAGGTAACCATGGAGCTGCTGTGATGCTTTTATACTGAGAGTAGTTTACTGAATCCTGTGAGAAACCCAATGCGTAGGACATGTTTTAACAAACATTTTAGCTCCCCTATGTAATGTAAACCAAGCAATTCTACAAGAAACTAGGAATCTGCAAACATGCCACAAGGTAATATTTTGAAAAATCAATGACTAGTAAACAATTAGGAGATTCTGACAGTTGTTTTCCAGCCATTGATTTTTTTTAAAAAACATTTTTTTTCCATGTATAGCTTTGAAAGTCCTGCTTCAAATATTATGGCTGTGTGGCAGCTATTGATTGAGTTGTAGGTAAAAGACCAATGTTCTTATGAGTAGTTTTTAGATGCAATAAGTTCAAAAATTGTTTCTGATGCTGCATCATAAGTTTTGAATTAAGCCCATAAATAAGATAAAACTATGTAATACATTAATACTTCTTGACCCAGAATGTCAAATAAGTCTTGCAAAGCATTAATCACTTTTATATAGCACTTGTAAAAAATAATTATACAACGTAACGGTCATAGCACAATTGGAAGACAACAACCACAATGATAAGGTTCAATATGATCTAAATGTTAGAAATACCTAAGATCATGAACTAAATATGTGACTTTACCAGGATAAAATTCAATTAGATGAGGGATGAACTAAGGCACACAGGTTGGTGAAGATGTTCAATGGAGGATCAGTGGAAAACCATGCAGAATTGAAACATTGCCAAACCCAACAATATCTGACTGTGCGAACATGAACCTAAACTGATGAAAAAATTAAACGTGATACAAAGCAATTTGAACAAATCCAGCTGGAGGGAAAGAGGAGCTCACTAGGATACTAAAAGTGTGATTAGAGAGTCAGAGAGAAACCTGGAAAAACAAAGCAAGTGAGGCCAAGCCCATCAGTAAAAAGGAATTTCAGTTCCACAACGGCAAGCGAGCTTTCAGAAACAATGTAAAACCATAAAAAAGCCAAATAATTCAGGATTGGGGGATAGTAAATGGTAAATATTTTGAATACTACTTTTGCTATTTATTCAGAAAGAAAATATGAGGGACGTGCCTTCCATAAACAATTATATCTGAAATACAATCAATGTCTATTACAAATGAAATGAAAGTTCATGACAGACATTTTGCCTCAAAGTAAGTAAATTTCAGGGTAGATAGTAGAGCTGAAAGGAGACTAGGGAGAAGATCTGTGGAGCACTGATAATCATAATGAAGCAGTCAATGCACACTGGGAGTTACTGTTAGGTGGCAAAACAGATAAATGTTATGCACATATTCAAGATGTGGCAAAACACAAGTTGGTCTTACTTAAAAGACTTCTTCAACAGCAACTCTACCACCTAGAAGTGAAAGGGCAGCAGGTGTGTGTGGGAACACTACCACCTACAAGTTCCCCTCAAGTCACACATCATTGTGACTTGAAAATATATTGCCATTCCTTCATCATCACAGGGTCAAAATCCTGGATCCCCTACCGAAAAGCGTGGTGGAATTACCTTCAACAGACAGGCTGCAGAGGTTCAGGAAGGCAGCACACCACTCTCTTTAGAATCATAGAATCATAGAAGCCTACAGTGCAGAAGGAGACGATTCGGCCCATCAAGTCTGCACCGATCACAGTCCCACCCAGGCCCTATCCGCATAACCCCAAGAGTAATTCGGATAGTTGTTCAATGTTGGCCTTGCCAGTGACACCCATATCCTACGAATTAATAATAATAAAAAATTGAATTAATTATCAGAAATTACCCATAATTGGAATTCATTATATTTGAGGAGTATCTGAACAGCAGTAACCTAGTTTATTAGCATTCATCGTGGATGTAAGTGGGGAAGATTCTGTCTGAACAACCTCCTTGAATTATTTGAAGAAGTAAGAATTCAGTTGGACTATATGTGATAAACCTTAATATGACTTGGTGTCATATTTGATTCCAAGATGACTTTCCAACTACACATCCATGCCATCACTACTAAAACCAATTATTTCCATCACCTTATCTTTGCTCGACTCCATCGGTCTCAACGCATTTATTGTTTGTCTATGTTATCTCCAGACTGGAGTATTCCAACACAAGCATCCGTAAACTTGAGGTAATCAAAAATTCTGCTGGCTATGTCCTAACATACACCAACTCCCATTTGCCCATCATTCCTGTGTTCAATGACATACACCGACTCCTTGTTTATCCACGCCTCCATATTAACATTCTCACCCTTATTTTCAAATCCCTCCATGGCCTTGCCCCTTCCTGGAGAGACAATCAGCAGCAGAAGCAGCTGTCCAGGGAGGAGCCGATAGCTCCAGAAGAAGATGAATTGAGGCCTAGGATTGGAGCCTAACATTGAGTCAGCAGCAGCAACAATGGACTGGGAGGAACCTACCATAGTATCTGTGTTCCTTAATTGATTTTGTTCTCTTGAGCATCCATGATTTTAATCCCTTTGTTATTACAGGCCTTTCCTTCAGCTACTGAGGCCCAAAGCTTTTGAGTTTACTCCCTAAATCTCCACCTCTCTAGTTTACATTCATCCTTTAATTCATTCCTTATATTTACCTCGATCAAAATTTTGGTCTTCTGTTCTAAAATCTTCTTCCGTGGCTCTGTGTCATATTTTATGTAATGTTGCTGTGAAGCACCTTGGTGTGTTTTATTAGGGATGAGGTGCTATATAAATACAATATTTTGTTGTCAGTACTGTACTTCAATTTAAAAAAAAGTTATTGATAAATGTTCCACGTACAAATCTATTAATAGTACTTAAAAGCTGTGGAGAAACAGCGCAAATCTTGGGATTTGGTGAGAAACTGCTGCAGCATAATGCTGCAAAATGAGTGCCTATCAGAGCAGCAGTGGGCAACCTGTGACCTGGGGGCCAGATGCAGCCCATCTGGGTTCTGAGTGCAGCTCACAAGGCATTTCGTTGATCGCGGCCGATGCTCAGTGTTGTCACCTTCCGCTGATTTCCATCCATGCAGCTTTTCCTTCCTACCGGTCTAACTGTAATAATATGCATGTAAAGGCAAGTGAAGTGAGGTCCATGCTGTTTGACACAACGTTGACTGTGAGAGATGTGTGCTCCTCTGCGTCCAAAGTGTGGATATTCCTTTTGTTTTTACCATTTCAAAGTTCTATTGTGATGAACTATTCAGCTAGTATTAAAAGTATTCAATCTTATTCATGGGGTTATGATTAATGAGCAAGACCGATTTCCATCTTGCGGCCCACTGAGATGAACGAGGGAACCAATGCAGTCCATTCACTAGCCTAGGTAGCCTATCATTGTATTAGAGGATTTTTTTGGAGTTGGGGGAATTATTGAGTGAGAGTGCCAGGTGGCCCAGTACAGAAACTCTTATTGTTACTAATTAACTTAAGTGACTTGGATCTAGCAAGGTCTTTAACAAGGTCCCACATGGCATGCTAGTCTGGAAGGTTAGGTCGCATGGGATCCAGGGAGAGTTAGTTAATTGGATTCAAAATTGGCTCCATGATAGAAAGCAGAGGGTGATGGTCGAAGGGTCTTTCTCGGTCTGGAATCCTGTGACAAGTGGTGTGCCTCAGGGGTCAGTGTTGGAATCCTTGCTATTCGTTATCTGCATAAATGATTTGGATGAGAATGTACAAGGTAAGAAGTCTCACAACACCAGGTTAAAGTCCAACAGGTTTATATGGTATTTGCTACCAAATAAACCTGTTGGACTTTAACCTGGTGTTGTGAGACTTCTTACAGTGTTCACCCCAGTCCAACGCCGGCATCTCCACATCACGAGAATGTACAAGGCATGGTTAATAAGTTTGCAAGTGATACTAAGTTAGGAGGTCTGGTTGATAGCTAAGAAGGTTATTAAAAATTACAGGGGGATCTTGGTCAGTTAGGAAAGTGGGCCGAGAATTGGCAAATGGATTTCAAGTGTGAGGTGTTGCATTTTGTAGTCAAATCAGGGTAAGACTTATACAGTGAATGGTAGGGCCCTGGGGAGTATTGAGGAACAGAGTGACCAAGGAGTACAAGTACATATTTTGTTGAAAGCGCTATCACAGTTAGACAGGGTGGTAAAGAAATCAGCATGGACCTCACTTCACTTGCCTTTACGTGCATATTATTACAGTTAGACCAGTAGGAAAAAAGAACTGTACGGATGGAAATCAGCGGAAGGTGACAACCCTGAGCATCGGCCACAATCAACAAAATGCCTTGTGAGCTGCACTCAGAACCCAGATGGGCTGCATCTGGCCCCCAGGTCACAGGTTGCCCACTGCTGCTCTGATAGGCACTCATTTTGCAGCATTATGCTGCAGCAGTTTCTCACCAAATCCCAACACTGGCCTTCATCAGTCAGAGCATTGAGTATCAGAGTTGGGACATTATGTTACAGTTGGATAAGTCATTGGTGAGGCTGCACTTAGAGTATTGTGTACAGTTTGGTCACCCTGCTATAGGAAAGGCATTGATAAACTGGAAAGAGTGCAAAGAAGATTTATGAGGATATTGGCAGGACTAGTAGGCCTGAAGGGAGAGGTTGGCCAGGCTAGGACTTTATTCCATGCAACGTAGGAGAATGAGTGGTGACCTTATTGAGGTGTATAAAATCATGAGAGGCATAGATAGGATGAACGCACTAAGTGGGCAGTTTTACTATCGTGTTGCACCCATTTCCGGGCGGGACTCAGTGGTAAAGTGGGCTGTAAAGTGCTGAGCACGATCGGTGCCGGTTTTCGGGGCTGATGCCATTTTACGAGTGCCTGATACTCGGTGCAGTCGGCCTCTTGCTGGAAATTGGTGAGGGGGTGCATTTTGGGCCGCAGGCCCCCACGATTGCAGGGGGAGGTAGCTGCTTCAGGCAGCCTGCAGTAGCAGGGGCCTGAGAGCTCTCTCTTTTCTGTCAGACCCCTGTTACTGCTAATGTCCATGTGCAGCAACAGAGGCCTGCACATGCACATGACCTCCGTCTGAAGCCTTTCAGGTACATTAAGCCCCGTCCACCAGCTTCTGCAGCGTGAATCTGACGCTCAAAATTTTGCAGGCTATGATTCTAAAATCATCAACAACATCATCATAGGTGAAATTTGTAAGGATACATTATCAGCATTGCTGAACTTGTCAAATGTTCCTGACTCATCATACTTCACAGATAATTTTTAACTCTTTCAATAGAGAGAAAGAACCTTCACCAGAAGTATTTGTGACAGGTATTGTTAATAATATTTTCAGAATGGTTTCTAATTTGGAAAGCTGCCTGCAAACCATCACATGCAAGTCTGTACAAATAAACTGGAGGTCTCAAAGCATAGCGCTTATCATTATCGATGAAATTAATGAATTGTTTCACTTAATTTACAAAAAGATTTGTATCTATGTCCTCCTGTTAGAATTCAGTTAATTTCTTACTGCAGCGGCTCTTCGCATTCTATCCAAACTTCTGTTGAAAAGCATGGAAAATAATTCACCAGTTTTCATCAGTGATCCCCATCTACTTTGCAATTGCACCATTATTCTGTCACAAATAATATTAACAATCTCAATGATGATCTTCCTCCTTTATGAAATAATTTTAATGTCTCTAGTTTCATCAAAAGATACTTTGTGTGTTGTACGCTTTTCATCATTAGAGGGACCTGTAGTCTTTGTTAAAGTTAGTGCCTCTGCTTCCACAGTGATATATAGTCATTTCAAACTTCCATGAGAAAACTTCTAACTGAGGTCAACAATTGTGAAACATTCAATAAAGTTGTATTAATATTTTGCGGCGACTTTATGACAGCATTGATCCTTTGAAGTAAACGGTTCCACAAAACAGTACAAAATTACAACTTCTCTGCTAAGGATTTTGATTCAACATGTGGTTTCTCTGAATTTGATGTGGCTACGTCTGATAAGCATTCCTTTATATCGACAAAGTTCAATTTCAAAGTCAAAACAGTGTATCCACAAGCGGACTACCCAGTGTCACAAATGCTCTCAACTGTCAAATGTTTTCTATGTACATGCTCAAAACGTGAGTGCAACTTATTTCACCGAATTGTTGAAACCTAAAGAAAGCATACAAGTCTTGAACAAAGTCAAAAAAATGTATGGCTGCCTCACTCGATTCAGCTGCTGCAATGAATGCACCCCTTGTTGCCGTGAAATCTGTGGTGGGGGTGTACCATCGGTGGGAGCAGAAGATCGCGCCAGCGGAAAGGGCTGAAAAATTCCACCTGTATAATTAAGCTTTGTGGAAGTAGTTCAAATATTTATTGGGAATGTGTTGAGATGGAAATCTAATTTAATAAACTAAAGTATATAGCAGAATAGCCAACTGTTGAGAATTACAAGTGACAATGTGGCGCTGTAGGTCAGGAGTCTTGTTTCAGCTGTGAGGCACAAGTCCTCACCCTTCCCAGAGTAATTCAGTGAAGCGAGTTTGAACTATTTAATGCATAAATCTACAGATTAATAACATGCCTGTTTGTCACTAATTAGCACTCATCTTGTCATTGTAATCTGAGAAACAGTGAAAAGCAGTTGATGATAAATATGAAAATGCCACATGGGTGCAGTAGAGGGTACTCCCATTATGGTCAAAGTTAAAACATTGTTTGGAATGTGTAGCAGGTATTCATCATGCAAAAACTATGCTGCAACTTACTTCAGTCAGGATACTGTTGTTATTGAGTGTTAAAAGTGGGGGATAAAATCATCCACAATTGATTTCTAACATTTTGAACACAACACTTGCTACAAATAGAGAAGTAGTATTGCGATTGCCCAAATAGCATTACTAAGGCCTCGAGTGACTGAATGGAGTTTCCAAGTCCTCCTCGTGTCCGTGTGGGATTCCTCCAGTTTCCTCCCACACTCCAAAGATGTGCAGGTTAGATGAATTGTCCATGATAAAATGCTTCTTAGTGTCAGGGGGGATTAGCAGGGTAAATATGTGGGTTTATGGGGATAGGGCCTGAGTGGAATTGTTGTCCATGCAGGCTCGATGGGCTGAATGGCCTCCTTTTGCACCTTAGGGATTCTATGAAAAAAAATTATATTAGTGTTCGCCTTGGCTCAGTGGTAACACTCTTGAATTTGTTAGATTGTTGTGAGTTTGAACACATTACCCAGGTTCAGTACTTCAGTGCATTACTGAGGGACACTCATTAAAGAGTGCCATCTTTTGGATGTGACATTAAACTTGGCTTGCTTTTCTGTGAAGCTGGCTGCTTCGAGAAAATCTGTTTGTATTATAAGAAATAACAACTGCCCCCAGGTGAAGTTGATGAGTATACCCACTTGTGTACATAATGAACTAAATCAATTCAGGATTGTGTAGATGTCCGTAGTTCATCTTTGACTATCCAATATCCCATGTATTAGACATAGCCCTGTAAAATATGAATCATAAATGATACTGGCAAATAAATCTGGTTCAATTTTCATGTCTGCCATCTTAGTAAAAGGTCGGTTAGTCAAAAGGGTGATTGCTCTGTTATACCATATTGAGTTTATTTTCTAGGAAGCAAGAACAGCTAAAGCTGTAGCTCAACATTATGTATGAACAAAGAACAAAGAACAATACAACACAGGAACAGGCCCTTCGGCCCTCCAAGCCCGCGCCGCTCCCTGGTCCAAACTAGACCATTCTTTTGTATCCCTCCATTCCCACTCCGTTCATATGGCTGTCCAGATAAGTCTTAAACGTTCCCAGTGTGTCCGCCTCCACCACCTTGCCTGGCAGCGCATTCCAGGCCCCCACCACCCTCTGTGTAAAATATGTCCTTCTGATATCTGTGTTAAACGTCCCCCCCTTCACCTTGAACCTATGACCCCTCGTGAACGTCACCACCGACCTGGGGAAAAGCTTCCCACCGTTCACCCTATCTATGCCTTTCATAATTTTATACACCTCTATTAAGTCTCCCCTCATCCTCCGTCTTTCCAGGGAGAACAACCCCAGTTTACCCAATCTCTCCTCGTAACTAAGCCCCTCCATACCAGGCAACATCCTGGTAAACCTCCTCTGTACTCTCTCCAAAGCCTCCACGTCCTTCTGGTAGTGTGGCGACCAGAACTGGACGCAGTATTCCAAATGCGGCCGAACCAACATTCTATACATCTGCAACATCAGACCCCAACTTTTATACTCTATGCCCCGTCCTATAAAGGCAAGCATGCCATATGCCTTCTTCACCACCTTCTCCACCTGTGACGTCACCTTCAAGGATCTGTGGACTTGCACACCCAGGTCCCTCTGCGTATCTACATCCTTTATGGTTCTGCCATTTATCATATAGCTCCTCCCTACATTATTTCTACCAAAATGCATCACTTCGCATTTATCAGGATTGAACGCCATCTGCCATTTCTTTGCCCAAATTTCCAGCCTATCTATATCCTTCTGTATGAATTTGAAAAGTCCACAAAGAATGCCAAGGGAAAAGGTTTTCTTGTCAATTCATAAAATTCCAAGACAGTAAAGACCTATTTGTTGTTATTATATTTATTAGTGTCACAAGTAGGCTTGATTAACATTGCAATAAAGTTACTGTGAAAATCCCCTACTCGCCACACACTGGCGCCTGTTCAGGTACACTGAGGGAGAATTTAGCATGGTCAATGCACCTAACCAGCACAACTTTCGGACAGTGGGAGGAAACCCATGTAGAGATGGGGAGAACGTGCAGACTCTGCACAGACAGTAATCCAAGTCAGGAATCATTGTTCGTGGAACAAGCAGAGAGGAGGTTCCAGTGTGTGAGGTGAGCGATTGACTTTTTAAAGTTTTTCGCGGGCTTTGTGTGTGGTAAAATTACTTTAACTTTAACCTTAAATAACTTTAAAATTTTAGCGGAAGTGGGCCGCGGGGTGTGTCGGGAAAGTGTTTTTTTTTAAGCGCGCGGGAGGTTTAAAAGGGAGGTCGCAGTGTACAGCGGGCAGCATCGGGAGCGGGCAGCGGAGTGAGTGGGAAGCAGAGTGTGAGCTGTGAGGGCTTTGGCTCACAGGGCTTCGGGGGACAGCGCCAGCAGGGGTGAGTTTTAATTCTTAGTTTTTAATTCTTATTTACTTTTCTCTGTGTACCTTGGTAAAAAGGGTCAAATATGAGTGTGAAGCCAGTGTGTTGTTCCCAGTGTAGGATGTGGGAGGTCCTGGAGGCACCTGGCCTCCCAGACATCCACATCTGTGAGGGGTGTGTCGAGCTACGGTTCCTAAGGGACCATGTTAGAGAACTGGAACTGCAGCTCGAGGGTCTTAGGCTGTTAAGGGAGAATGAGGAGGTGATAGACAAGAGCTATCATCAGGTGGTCACACCAGGGCCACGGGTGAAGGCCAAGTGGGTGACGGCCAGGAAGGGTAAAGCTCGGGTGATTGAGAGCACCCCGGTGGATGTGCCCCTACACAACAAGTACTCCTGCCTGAGTACTGCTGGGGGGGGGACAGCCCGCCTGGGGGAAGCAGCAGTGGCCGTGTCTCAGGACTGGAGTCCGGCCCTGTAACTCAGAGGGCTAAGGAAAAGAGGAGGAAGGCAGTGTTAATCGGGAACTCGACAGTAAGGGGGTCGGACAGGCGTTTTTGCGGAGGCAGGCGGGAGTCTCGGATGGTGGTCTGCCTCCCTGAGGCCAGGATCCAGGATGTCGATGGTCGAGTCCCAGATATCCTGAGGTGGGAGGGAGAGGAGCCAGAGGTAGCGGTACATATTGGTACTGCTGATGTGGGAAGGAAAGGGGAAGGGGTCATGAAAAGAGAGTAAAGGGAATTAGGGAGACAGCTGAGAAGGAGGAAAGCAAAGGTAGTAATCTCAGGATTGCTGCCTGTGCCACGGGAAGGTGAGGGCAGGAATGGAGTGAGGTGGAGGATGAATGTGTGGCTGAGGGACTGGTGCAGGGGGCAGGGATTCAGGTTCCTGGACCATTGGGACCTCTTTAGGGGCAGGTGTGACCTGTACACAAAAAACGGGTGGCAATTGAATCCCAGGGGGATCAATATCCTGGCTGGAAGGTTGGCTAAGGCTACTGGGGAGAATTTAAACTAGATAGGTTGGGGGGAGGGGATCGAGATGAGGTGACTGGGAGCGAGGAAGTGAGCTCGCAAACAGAGAAGGGTTATAGACAGTGCAAGAGGGAGGATGGACGGGGGATAGAGAAGGGGAGAGCTCAGACCAAAGGATTGAGATGTGTTTACTTCAATGCCAGGAGTATAGTGAATAAAGGGGATGAGCTCAGAGCGTAGATCGATGCCTGGAAGTGTGATGTGGTGGCCATTACAGAGACTTGGATGTCTCACGGACAGGACTGGATACTCCAGGTGCCGGGATTCAGATGTTTCAGGAAGGACAGGGAGGGAGGCAAGAGAGGGGGTGGAGTGGCACTGCTGATCAGGGATAGTGTCACAGCTGTAGAGAAGGTGTATGCTGTGGAGGGATTGTCCACAGAGTCTCTGTGGGTGGAAGTTCGGAGTGGGAAGGGGTCGATCACTTTGCTGGGAGTTTTCTATAGGCCGCCCCATAGTAACAGGGAGGTGAAGGAGCAGATAGGGAAACAGATCCTGGAGAGATGCAGTAATAGCAGAGTTGTTGTGATGGGGGACTTTAATTTCCCAAACATAGATTGGAATATCCCTAGGGTAAGGGGATTGGATGGGGAGGAGTTCGTTAGGTGTGTTCAGGAGGGTTTCCTAACACAGCATGTGGACAAGCCTACAAGAGGAGAGGCTGTACTTGATCTGATACTGACCAATGAACCTGGACAGTTGTCAGATCTTTCAGTGGGAGAGCATCTTGGGGATAGCGATCATAACTCTATCTCCTTTATGCTTGCATTGGAAAAAGAGAGGATCAGGCAAACTAGGAAAGCGTTTATATGGAGCAAGGGGAAATATGAAGACATAAGGCAGCAAATTGGAGGAGTAAATTGGAAGGAGGTATTCTCGGGGAAATGTACTGAAGAGAGGTGGCAGTTTTTCAAGGAATGTCTGTCTAGAGTTCGACAGGACAACGTTCCGAACAGACAGGGAGGAGTTGGTAGGTTAAAGGAACCATGGTGCACGAAAGCTGTGCGGGACCTAGTCGAGAAGAAAAGGAAAGCATACAAAAGGTTCAGAGAGCTTGGCGAAGCTAGGGATCTAGATGAGTATACAGCTTGTAGGAAGGGACAAAAGAAGGAAATTAGGAGAGCCAGAAGGGGTCATGAGAAGGCCTTGGCAGGTCGGATTAAGGAAAACCCTAAGGCGTTCTATAAATATGTGAAGAGTAAAAGGATGAGACGTGAAGGAATAGGGCCTATAAAAGGTGAAGGCGGGAAAGTCTGTATGGAACCAGTAGAAATGGCAAGGGTGCTGAATGAGTATTTTGCCTCGGTTTTCACAGAGAAGGACCTGGGTGGATGTACTGCGGGTTTGCGGTGGACTGAAAAGATTGAGTATGTGGACTTTAACAAAGAGGTTGTGCTGGAATCTTTGAATGGCATCAAGATCGATAAGTCGCCGGGTCCGGATGGGATGTACACCAGGTTACTGTGGGAGGTGAGGGAAGAAATTGCAGAGCCTCTGGCAATGATCTTTGCGTCGTCGATGGAGACGGGAGAGGTGCCGGAGGATTGCGGATGTGGTCCCTATTTTCAAGAAGGGGAATAGGGATAGCCCAGGAAATTACCGACCGGTGAGTCTAACCTCAGTGGTTGGTAAGCTGATGGAGAAGATCCTGAGGGACAAGATCTATGAGCATTTAGAGAGGTTTAGTATGCTCAAGAATACTCAGCATGGCTTTGTCAAAGGCAGATCGTGCCTTACGAGCCTGGTGGAGTTCTTCGAAAATGTGACTAAACACATTGATGAAAGGAAAGCGGTAGATGTGGTTTATATGGATTTTAGCAAGGCGTTCGATAAGGTCCCCCATGCAAGGCTTCGAGAAAAAGTGAGAGGGCATGGGATCCAAGGGGCTGCTGCCCTGTGGATCCAGAACTGGCTTGCCCAAAGGAGGCAGAGAGTGGGTATAGATGGGTCTTTTTCTAAATGGAGGTCGGTCACCAGTGGTGTGCCCCAGGGATCTGTTCTGGGACCCTTGCTGTTTGTCATTTTCATAAATGACCTGGATGAGGAAGTGGAGGGATGGGTTGGTAAGTTTGCCGACGACACGAAGGTTGGTGGGGTTGTGGATAGTCTGGAGGGATGTCAGAAGTTACAGAGGGACATAGATAGGATGCAAGACTGGGCGGAGAAGCGGCAGATGGACTTCAACCCAGATAAATGCGTAGTGGTCCATTTTGGCAGGTCAAATGGGATGAAGGAGTACAATATAAAGGGAAAGACTCTTAGTACTGTAGAGGATCAGAAGGACCTTAGGGTCCGGGTCCATAGGACTCTAAAATCAGCCCCGCAGGTAGAGGAGGTGGTTAAGAATGCGTATGGTGTGCTGGCCTTTATCAACCGAGGGATTGAGTTTAGGAGTCCGGGGATAATGATGCAGATATTTAAGAGCCTCGTCAGACCCCACTAGGAGTACTGTGCTCAGTTCTGGTCGTTACAGGAAGGATATGGAAAAGATTGAAAGGGTGCAGAGGAGATTTACGAAGATGTTGCCTGGATTGAGTGGCATGCCTTATGAGGATAGGCTGAGGGAGCTTGGTCTTTTTTCCTTGGAGAGACGTAGGATGAGAGGAGACCTAATAGAGGTATATAAGATGTTGAGAGGCAGAGATCGGGTGGACTCTCAGAGGCTTTTTCCCAGGGTGGAAATGGCTGCTACAAGAGGACACAGGTTTAAGGTTTAAGGGGGGTAAGTACAGGGGAAATGTTAGGGGGAAGTTTTTCACACAGAGGGTGGTGGACGAGTGGAATCGGCTGCCGTCAGTGGTGGTGGAGGCAAACTCAATAGGGTCTTTTAAGAGACTCCTGGATGAGTACATGGGACTTAATAGGATGGAGGGTTATAGGTAGGCCTAAAAGGTAGGGATATGTTCGGCACAACTTGTGGGGCCAAAGGGCCTGTTTTGTGCTGTAGTTTTTCTATGTTTCTTTCTATGTTTCCAATCGCACCCGGGACCCTGGCACTGTGAGACAGCAATGCCAACCACTGTGCCACCGTTGCCTACATAATAAATTGCTGATCCAGTTTTAAAGAACAAAGAACAATGAAAATTACAGCACAGGGACAGGCCCTTCGGCTCTCCAAGCCTGCACTGATGATGCTGCCCGACTTAACTAAAACCCACTACCCTTCCAGGGACCATATCCCTCTATTCCCATCCTATTCATGTATTTGTCAAGACGCTCCTTTAAAGTCACTACCATATCTGCTTCCACTACCTCCCCCGGCAACGAGTTCCAGGCACCCACCAACCTCTGTGTAAAAAATTTGCCTCGTACATCAACTTTAAACCTTGCCCCTCGTACCTTAAACCTGTGCCGCCTAGTAATTGACTCTTCCACCCTGGGAAAAAGCTTCTGACTATCCGCGCTGTCCATGCCTCTCATAATCTTGTAGACTTCTATCAGGTCGCCCCTCAACCTCCGTCGCTCCAGTGAGAAAAAAACAAGTTTCTCCAACCTCTCCTCATAGCTAATGCCTTCCATACCAGGCAACATCCTGGTAAATCTTTTCTGTACAAAGAACAAAGAACAGTACAGCACAGGAAACAGGCTCTTCGGCCCTCCAAGCCTGTGCCGCTCCTTGGTCCAACTAGACCAATCGTTTGTATCCCTCCATTCCCAGGCTGCTCATGTGACTATCCAGGCAAGTCTTAAACGATGTCAGCGTGTCTGCCTCCACCACCCTACTTGGCAGCGCATTCCAGGCCCTCACCACCCTCTGTGTAAAAAACATCCCTCTAATATCTGAGTTATACTTCGTCCCTCTCACCTTGAGCCCGTGACCCCTCGTGATCGTCACTTCTGATCTGGGAAAAAGCTTCCCACCGTTCACCCTATCTATCCCCTTCATAATCTTGTACACCTCTATTAGATCTCCCCTCACTCTCCGTCTCTCCAGGGAGAACAACCCCAGTTTACCCAATCTCTCCTCATTGCTAAGACCCTCCATACCAGGCAACATCCTGGTAAACCTTCTCTGCACTCTCTCTAATGCCTTCACGTCCTTCAGGTAGTGCGGCGACCAGAACTGGACGCAGTACTCCAAATGTGGCCTAACCAGCGTTCTATACAGCTGCATCATCAGACTCCAGCTTTTATACTCTATACCCCGTCCAATAAAGGCAAGCATACCATATGCCTTCTTCACCACCTTCTCCACCTGTGTTGCCACCTTCAAGGATTTGTGGACTTGCACACCTAGGTCCCTCTGTGTTTCTATATTCTTGATGGCTCTGCCATTTATTGTATAACTCCTCCCTACATTATTTCTTCCAAAATGCATCACATCGCATTTATCCGGATTAAATTCCATCTGCCACCTCTCTGCCCAATTTTCCAGCCTATCTATATCCTGCTGTATTGCCCGACAATGCTCATCGCTAGCCGCAAGTCCAGCCATCTTCGTGTCATCCGCAAACTTGCTGATAACAACAGTTACACCTTCTTCCAAGTCATTTATATATATCACAAATAGCAGAGGTCCCACTACAGAGCCCTGCGGAACACTACTGGTTACAGACCTCCAGCCGGAAAAAGACCCTTCGACCGCTACCCTCTGTCTCCTATGGCCAAGCCAGTTCTCCACCCATCTAGCCACTTCTCCTTGTATCCCATGAGCCTTAACCTTCTTAACCAACCTGCCATGTGGGACTTTGTCAAATGCCTTACGGAAATCCATATAGACGACATCCATGGCCCTTCCTTCGTCAACCGTTTTTGTCACTTCCTCAAAAAACTCCACCAAATTTGTAAGGCTCGACCTTCCTCTTACAAAACCATACTGTCTGTTACTACTGAGATTGTTCCGTTCTAAATGCGCATACATCCTGTCTCTAAGAATCCTCTCCAACAACTTCCCTACCACGGACGTCAAGCTCACTGGGGCCTATAATTATCCGGGTTATCCCTGCTACCCTTCTTAAACAACGGGACCACATTCGCTATCCTCCAATCCTCAGGGACCTCAGGTCCAAAGAAGCGACAAAGATTTCCGCCAGAGGCCTAGCAATTTCATCTCTCGTCTCCCTGAACAGTCTAGGATAGATGCCATGAGGCCCTGGGGCTTTGTCAGTTTTAATGTTCCCTAAAAAGCCTAACACTTCCTCCCTTGTAATGGAGATTTTCTCTAATGGGTCAACACCTCGCTCCAAGACACTCCCAGTTAACATGTCCCTCTCCTTCGTGAATACCGATGCAAAGTATTCATTTAGGATCTCCCCCATTCCCCTCCTTTGTCCCTGAGAGGTCCGATTTTCTCCCTGACAACTCTTTTGTTCCTAACGTATGAATAGAATGCCTTAGGATTCTCCTTAATCCTGCCTGCCAAGAACATCTCGTGACCTCTTTTTGCCCTTCTAACTCCCCGTTTGAGTTCTTTCCTACTCTCTCTGTATTCCTCCAGAGCTCCATCTGTTTTCTGTTGCCTGGACTTAACGTACGCCTCCGTTTTCATTTTAATCAGATCCTCAATTTCCCTGGTTATCCACGGCTCTCGAATCCTACCTTTCCTATCTTTCCTTTTTACAGGCACATGCCTATCCTGCAGCCTTATCAATTGTTCCTTAAAAGACTCCCGCATGCCAGACGCGGACTTACCCTCGAACATCCTCTCCCAATCAATGTCCACCAATTCCTGCCTAATCCGGCTATAGTTAGCCTTCCCCCAATTTAGCACCCTGCCCGTAGGACAGCACTCATCCTTGTCCATTACTATCCTAAAGTTAACAGAGTTGTGGTCACTATTTGCCACATGTTCCCCTCCCGAAACTTTGACGATCTGACCGGGCTCATTTCCCAGAACTAGGTCCAGTATAGCCCCCTCTCTAGTCGGGCTATCTACATACTGTTCCAAAGAACCTTCCAGTATGCATTTTACAAATTCCTCCCCATCTGGAACCCCAGCTCTAAGCACTTTCCAGTCTATACCAGGGAAATTAAAGTCCCCCACTACAACAACCCTATTTTTTCTGCACCTACCCAGAATCTCCTGACATATCCTTTCCTCCACTTCCCGTGGGCTGTTGGGTAGTCTGTAGTACACCCCCAGCATAGTGACTGCACCCTTCCTGTTTCTCAGTTCCACCCACAGTGACTCAGTACATAACCCCTCTAAGTTGTCTACCCTCTGTACCCTCTCCAAAGCTCCACATCCTTCTGATAGTGTGGCGACCAGAATTGAACACTATATTCCAAGTGCGGCCTAACTAAGGTTCTATAAAGCTGCAACATAACTTGCCAATTTTTAAACTCAGTGCCCCGGCCAATGAAGGCAAGCATGCCGTATGCCTTCTTGACTACCTTCTCCACCTGCCGTTGCCACTTTCAGTGACCTGACATGTGTACCTGTACACCCAGATCCCTGTGCCTATCAATACATTTAAAGGTTCTGCCATTTACTGTATATTTCCTATCTGTATTAGACCTTATGATGCGCGATTAAATCACTCGGGAGGCTGGATCGTACCCGGGAAATAAAGGCTTTTATTAGTAACAAAAATGGAGCATACTATATAACAATACAATCCCAGACTAAAGGGTCACCAGGCAGTGCAGTGACCTTTATACTCCTACAGGTAGGCGGAGCCAACCGGAGTGTACCACAGAACAATATCAACAGGTAGAACACCCCAACCCTAACCCCAACAGTGACAACAGTAACATATGTACAAGTACCCATAGTGCTAACCATCTATGGTTCAGTACCCATAGTGGTAACCATCTATGGTTCACCACACCTTCCAAAATGCATTACCTCACATTTGTCTTGATTAAACTCCATCTGCCATCTCTCCGCCCAAATCTCCAACCGATCTATGTCCTGCTGTATCCTCTGATGGTCCTCATCGCTATCCGCAAATCCACCAACCTATGTGTCATCCGCAAACTTACTAATCAAACCAGTTACATTTTCCTCCAAATCATTTATATATATATTACGAACAGCAAAGGTCCCAGCACTGATCTCTGAGGAAGGCCACTTGTTACAACCCTCCATTCAAAAACGCACCTTTCCACTGCTACCCTCTGCCTTCTTTGACCGAGCCAGTTTTGTATCCACCTTGCCAGCTCACCTCTGATCCCATGCGACTTCACCTTCTGCACCAGTCTGCCATAAGGGACCTTGTCAAAGGGCTTACTGAAGTCCATGTAGGCAACATCCACTGCCCTATCCTCATCAATGATCTTCGTCACTTCCTTGAAAAACTCGATCAAGTTAATGAGACACGACCTCCCCTTCACAAAATCATGTTGCCTCTCACTAATACATTCACTCATTTCCAAGTGGGAATAAATCCTGTCTCGAAGAATCCTCTCCAATAATTTCCCCAATAAGGAGGCATTTGGTTGTGGAAAATGCATGATTCACGAATGTTTCCAGCAACCAGTTGAATCAACATAAGATGTTTATTCTATCTTGGTTTATTAATGGGATGTTTACAATTTTGCACAAATTCCACATTTTCCAAAAATCTTTTGAGAGTGTACTAGGCAGCAGTGCCAATTACATTCACAGGCAAGTATTGTAGTTTTCAGTGATGTATTTGCTGCCAGTTTATCAAAAAACACTTGAAATAGATTCAATCTAAAACAGTCGACACTTCTCCCCTTAAACTACATTTCTGCTGTCTCTAACATTAGTCACCAAATTTTATTTGATCAAAGTTGACAGTCAATTCTTCTTCCTTGGTCAATATTTTGACTTTTGCATCAAATGAAGGATAGGATACCAACTCTCAGATACGGAAAATATTTTTGTACCCAAAAACCTTTGGATGGCCGCCATGAAAATCTGTTGGATGGGAGTATAACTGTATGATAGGCACATGGAATTGTTTAACAATGTAGATTAAATTATGTTTTTCAAAGCTGAATCTCAAGGTCTGACCTTTTAAAAGTCAGAATGTCACCAAGAATTATACTAAATATAGCATCCGCTTTTGAATTGTGCTTCTATTGATATTTAATAAATTATTCTGTTTAAATAGTAATAACCACTTTGCTGGAGATCTTAAGAGTTGGATTATTGGGTTGGGTCAAGATGCAGGTCATCTCAATTTTACAAACGAATGGAACCTCAGTGTGGTATTTTACAATATTAGGGTCCTGGAACGCATTGGAAGCTGGGAGTAACTGTGAACTGCTTGCTATAAAGACTGTAATTCCTCAGGGGATGCAATGTGTGACAACTTTAAAAGGGGAATATTTATCTTTCTGGTTTAAAGTTTAATTGGGAACTACAGGCCAGTGAGCCTCACATCTGTGGTGGGTAAGTTGTTGGAAGGTATTTTGAGACTCAGGTTCTACAGGCGTTTAGAGATGCAAGGACTGATCAGGGACAGTCAGCATGGCTTTGTGAGTGGAAAATCATGTCCCACAAATTTGATTGAGTTTTTTGAAGGGGTAACCAAGAAGGTAGGTGAGGGCAGTGCAGTTGATGTTGTCTATATGGACTTTAGCTCACCTTTGACAAGGTACCGCATGGTAGGTTGTTGCATCAGGTTAAATTTCATGGGATCCAGGGTGAGATAGCTAAATGGATACAAAACTGGCTTGATGACAGTCTGGAGCGTAGGAGGCTGAGGGATGATCTTATAGAGGTCTATAAAACAAGGAGGGGCACAGATCAGCTAGATAGTCACTATCTTTTCCCAAAGGTAGGGGAATCTAAGGTGAGAGGGGAGAGATACAAAAGTGTCCAGAGGGGCAATTTTTTCATGCAGAGTGTGGTGAGTGTCTGGAACAAGCTGCCAGAGGTAGTCGTAGCGGCGGGTACAATTTTATCTTTTAAAAAGCATTTAGACAGTTACATGGGTAAGATGGGTATAGAGGGATATGGGCCAAATGCGGGCAATTGGGATTAGCTTCGGGGTTTAAAGAAAAAGGGCGGCATGGACAAGTTGGGCCGAAGCGCCTGTTTCCATGCTGTAAACCTCTATGACTCTATGACTATGACTCTAATTGCCTCCAAATAGAAAATAGTGTTTAATTAATAGTGCTTTCAGTCATTTGTTACAATGAAAGTTTTAAAATGTGAAATTGTGTCATTTCATTCTTTCAGCTAATAACTGGAAATTTGAATCTCTCTTTAAAAATTATCAGTCTCTACTGAGATTGTAACAGACTTAAAACACACTGGCCATGATTTTCCAGACCTTCAGAGGCAGCTCACTATTGGCTGCTGGCAGGATCTTCTGGTTCTGTTAAGTCAATGGCCATTTGCATTGCTCACTGGCTATGCCACTGGGGAATTTTCTGTAAGGGGAGGGGGGGGGATTCACCTTCTACAGGACAGTAAGCTCCCGCCAGTGGGAATGGCTGGCAAATCCCAGCCATAACTTACATGTAAATTCCGGGTCCCTTCTGTAAAAAAACTATCACAAAATCCCAAAACACGACAATAATGATATCCACGGACCATCAAGAGATTTGCCATGAACTGAAGCTACTGAGTGTGGGCTTTGGAAAGTTAAGACTCACCACTGTCAGAATGCCTGCCTGATTCCTGTCTGTCAGAAGGACATTTTGTTAATGTGTAAACCAACTTTCTGCTCGCAATGACCTTGAAGTTGCCACAATATTTATTCTTCTAATTCAGTTAAATTGCTTATAGTTTCCCTATAATGTTAATCCTATCGACAGGCTGAAATGGAGAAGATGTGCCTCATGTTCATTTTCATACATACTTACTATGAGGGGCATATAGTAAGGTGAACAATTGGAAGCTTTTTCCCAGGGCAGAAATTACAATTACAAGTAGGCACAAATTCAAGGTAAGGGGGGAGAGGTTCAGTAGAGATGTGCGGGGAAAGTTCTTTTTTACACAGAGGGTGTTGGGGGCCTGGAATGCATTGCCAACTGAGGTGGTTGAGGCAGACACGTTAGTGACATTTAAGACTTATCTGGATAGACACACGCACAGGTGGGGAACAGAGGGATACAGGCAGTTGGTCTAGATAGGACAACGTGATCGGCGCAGGCTTGGTGGGCCAAAGGGCCTGTACTGTTCTTTGTTCTTTGTTCATGTAGGTTTACTATATCATTCAGTATGGAAGCATCAAGGGAAATCATCCTTGTCTTGAACCAGTTCAGTATGCAGTCACTGATTCAATCTTTTTCTGTTATTCCCATTAACACATAGTATGTGATTGTTGTATTTTTTTGCCAACAAGAACTTTAAGAGTCAGTTTAGTCATTTCTGTCTAATGGCCAAGGTTAGGAAAAAAATCAAGTCAGTATTAAATATCAGTCACTATTAAATGTGACTGATTAATTATTAAATTTGGGCTGAATTTTATTGCTGTAAATTGGATGGGCAGCTTTCCCTGCGCAAATGTAATAACATTGGGTCAGCATTAGAAGGTGAGTAGGCTCGGAATTCTCTGGGGAACACACCAGAGCCCCAGTAGTATGAAGTTTTTCTTTGCCTGCTCTACTTTAGTGTCAGAGGGGGAAACATTTGTGAGTGATTTACAGCAGGTATGAGGAGGTGACACAAAGATGGAAGAAAAGGCCTTCCTACAGGACCATAGTTGCTTGTGGCAGCAGAGTCTGCTAGTGAGGGTTTCTACTTTTTTTTTAAACTTCATTTATTCACTGCTCTGAGCCTGACATAAGAAGTGAGAGGCGGGGACCTTTAAATTTGTGGCTGTGTCTATATTTCGGTTCACGGCTTAATCTCATTGCCACATGATGCCATGGTCTAGACTCCTGATTGGGCGTGGAGCTAACTCGCTGCTTTCCCAAAGGCAGCCACTAATTTGCCATAGAACATTTGATTCTGTACTGAGGCAGATGGGGCAGAAGTGAACACTCACTTTCTGTTCTGCCTCCATCACCCAGCTGAAAACCATAAAACTCAGACTTTCAAAAGTGAAGCAGACACATCTACTTCTGAAGGATATTACTAGGTTGTCAGTGATAGTCTTGTAAAGATAGCAAGTAATGAGAAATAAGAATTTTCAAATAAGATTTTTCTCCTTAAGATAGATAACATGTTATGGAATCAAATGAGAGAGAGAAAAAGATTATCTGATTTTTATCGGCTTTGCACATTGTCATTTAGCTGTGTACCAGGATGATAAGACATCCTTAATGGGGGAGGATCTGCATATTTTGGAGCTTATTTGCAATACACACATACATGATGAGATTGCTGTATCAGTTGTTCGGAAGTTAAGAACATCTGCTATATAAAGAACAACATTTCTCAGTATACTTTCTGTGGATTTTTGAAGATGTCAGTGTATATAAGCTTTCCAGTATTTCTGGATTTTATTATTGAAAAAACAAACTGATTAATTAGTTCATATGATTTCAAGCTGATCCACTTGGAGCACAAATTTGGTTTACATAGCAAAATATGCTTTGCCACTATGGCAGTCTTGCAGTCTTGCCCAATGCAGCCGGCTGTTTGCTGCATGGCTTACACAATGTAAGGGCAGATAAAGGACGCACCAGTATGTACTGGGACAGCTTGAATCCGTGCTAAACTGGCTGATGCAAAGCCAAGATTGAAAATATCTTTGATGAACATTCAGTCCATGAATTAATGCATCACTAATGGGGCGGCATGGTAGCACAGTAGCTAGCACTGCTGCTTCACAGCTCCAGGGACCTGGGTTCGATTCCCAGCTTGGGTCACTGTCTGTGTGGAGTTTGCACATTCTCCTCGTGTCTGCGTGGGTTTCCTCCGGGCGTTCCGGTTTCCTCCCACAGTCCAAAGATGTGCGGGTTAGGCTGATTGGCCATGCTAAAAATTGCCCTTAGTGTCCTGAGACGCGTAGGTTAGAGGGATTAGTGGGTAGATATGTAGGGATATGGGGCTGGGGCCTGGGTGGGATTGTGGTCGGTGCAGACTCGATGGGCCGAATGGCCTCTTTCTGTACTGTAGGGTTTCTATGATTTCTATGAAAGATCAGGCATGCGGCTGCAAGATGGGACCGAAACCAGTGTTAATTAAAAAGGGCCACTCTTCAAGTTGAAGGTGAGTTGGCTTTCAGTGAATTCACTGGAAGTGTTTTCTGCTCAATTAGGAATGTAGCCAAGGAGGAGCTATGACTCTCTGACCCCAGATATGGGGACAGTTCTCTGTCTGCAGCAAATTCCAGATGGCCTTACCAGACACCCATGAGCAGTCCTGGACCTTGAGGGCCGTCTTCAAATTGTGCCACCCCAACCTGGTCAGTAGCAGCCTGGGCTGGTTGAAAGGCACCAATGGAAGAAGTATGAATTCTATCCACTTGAGAGAAGACAGCAGGTTTGTACTCCAAGGTGCCATGTGCACCCGTGGCATCTTGGTAATCCTATTCAAGAACAGATTTCTGGACTGCTCTAGAACCTGCAGGCATATATGCACTGATATTATCACCCACCATGGCGGCAGTGAAACTTGTAATCTCCATCTGAGTTTCTGTGGCAGCATTGGTATGGTGAGAGAATTTTGCCTGTGCAGGCAATTCTCAAGTATCTGAAAGCAGAACTGAGAAAGCAAAGGGCGGCACGATAGCGCAGTGGTTAGCACTGCTGCTTCACAGCTCCAGGGTCCCGGGTTCGATTCCCGGCTCAGGTCACTGTCTGTGTGGAGTTTGCACATTCTCCTCGTGTCTGCGTGGGTTTCCTCCGGGTGCTCTGGTTTCCTCCCACAGTCCAAAGATGTGCGGGTTAGGTTGATTGGCCAGGTTAAAAATTGCCCCTTAGAATCCTGAGATGCGTAGGTTAGATGGATTAGCGGGTAAATATGTGGGGGTAGGGCCTGGGTGGGATTGTGGTCGGTGCAGACTCGATGGGCTGAATGGCCTCCTTCTGCACTGTAGGGTTTCTATGATTCTATGAAAGTTTGGTCTGAGGAAATGGGGCTGGATGAAAAGCAGATGTTCATGGTGGCATTATCTGCAGATTTTTCATCATACAACATTGCAGGATGAGGATGTGCTGAGAATTGAGAAGGGTGGGAATTCAGGGAGAAGCCGTTCATCCTCAATGTGCTGAGTGACATTGGATGCCACACACTCTGTTGGAGACAGCCCCATGATGCAGGCAACCATCTCCTCCATGGGGCTTGTTCACCCCACCAGTTTTTACTCTGTTCCTTTCTATCGTGTGCCACTCCGTTCTGCAAAAGAGGGGACAGAATGTTAATGATTATGTTGCACTATGTTCTAGTAATGTGCCTACTATATCTATGAGCTGAAGGTATGTAAAGCCAGCAAGAGATTGGGTGTGAGATTGACAGTATTGATAGATGGGAGAGGATATTATGTGACATGTGACAGAATAAGGTGTAGTTGTTTTTAATTGCTGGGCTTCACTGATATCCCACTGGCTGCTTTCCATCTGTTCCTGATGAAAATTATGTGGCTGCTCCAATGTTCCCTCTTAATTTTTTCTTTTGTGTGCAGCTTTGCATGTTTATTAAATAGTACATGTTAAAGACCTGTATGATACTTTCTTGGTTGCTGTGCATTGGATCAGTTCAGTTTCTCTATTTTTCAATGCAGGCCTGGTATGTTTGAAGTCAAAATGTTGCATTGTCTGGAATGAAGGTCTGAGTTGTCTTTGCAGGTGTGATGGCTTCCACTGTTAAATTGCTGGAGGTTGCTTTAACACGTGGCTTGAATCAATACAGAATAAATCTTCTGCATCCTCAGAACATGCCTGTTAGAAAGCATGAATTAATCTCAAAAAAGATTCGAATTACACCACCAATATATAGAAGTTGACTAGAGTCACAAGTTGTTCTCACCACTTAAAAGTGGCCGGCTGTCTTCGCTGAACAGAATGTCTTTACAGAACTGTTTACATGCTGCGTTTTTAGTGCCAACCCATAAATTATTAGATTTGTCAAATCGAATCCACAAACATGCTGCACTGGGATTTGCACTTATGGGGGTAAATTTTCAAATTAGGTAAGCAAGAGATGGGTGGAGCTTTTGCACCTGCCTCATGATGCCAGCAGAAGATGTGCACCATTTTTCTGGTTCAGTATCATTTTAATATTCAGTTCAAGCTGAATTTTGAAATTATAAAGTGCTTTTTTTAATGTTTGTGTCCAGGGTGTTGTTCTGGGAGTATCTGTTGATGCTACAAAGTTAGTTGCATAATACCAATGTTGTTCATTGGCTGGATAAGGTTCATTGAAGGGTGGAGAGGACTGGGAGATATGACTTTATTGTAAGAGAACAGGAATTGTTCAGATGAATAATAATGATAAATTTGGATTATTTTAACTGGAAAGATGAAGGCTGAGGGGTGGCCTGATAGAGGTCTACAAAATTATGAGGGGCATAGATAAGGTGGATAGTCAGAAGCTTTTTCCCAGATGAAAAGGTCAACTGCAAGAGGGCAACGTTCGAGGTGGGGGGGAAAGTTTAGGGGAGATGTGCGGGGAAAGTTTTTCACACACAGGGTAGTGGGTCCACTGCCAGTGGAGATGGTGGAAGCAGATACATTAGCGACATTCGAGGTGTATCTTCATAGACACACAAACGGGAGGCGAACAGAGGGATGGAAACTGTGCATGGGCAATAAGTAGTGGGTCTAAATAAGGATTAGGAATCGGCACAGGTTGGTGGGCTAAAAGGCATGTTCCTGTGCTGTATTGTCTTTTGTTCTTATTTGAAATGAGCTCTACAATGAGCTGCCTCTTACGAGGCAGAGATGTTTTGAAGATCTCCCACACTCATCTTCCTCCATGTTCTCAGTGTTGCTTTTCCCATGGTGCTCAATGCCCTCCTCCCATCATGGCTACATGAGATATTCCCGTTGGAATACAAGGGTATTCAGCATACAGCAAATCACTATGAGGACTACTTTGTGCGCTGTATTGCAGAATGCAACCAAACCTATCAAAGACAGTAGATTCTTTGCTTCAGCAGTCACTAATTTGCTTGAGAATAGTTCTAGTGGCACGGTAGCACAGTGGTTAGCACTGCTGCTTCACAGCTCCAGGGTCCCGGGTTCGATTCCCGGCTCGGGTCACTGTCTGTGTGGAGTTTGCACATCCTCCTCGTGTCTGCGTGGGTTTCCTCCGGGTGCTCCGGTTTCCTCCCACAGTCCAAAGATGTGCGGGTTAGGTTGATTGGCCAGGTTAAAAATTGCCCCTTAGAGTCCTGAGATGCATAGGTTAGAGGGATTAGCGGGTAAAATATGTGGGGGTAGGGCCTGGGTGGGATTGTGGTCGGTGCAGACTCGATGGGCCGAATGGCCTCCTTCTGCACTGTAGGGATTCTATGATTTCTATGATTTCTAGTGGAGGCATGTTTCTGGTTATATCGTGTTTCAACTGGTTAAAAATCTTGGCAGAGCGATTGAGATGCAAAAAAGATCCTGAAATTTTATGGCCTCTTCCTTCTCTGCTGGAAATGCAGCAGAGCAGCACTACTAGTCTTCCGCTGGTGGGGATGTACACACTGTTCCAAATTACAGTGATAGAGTCATTCAAATTGTTAGGTTCAACGAAGGTGGAAATTCAAGGCATGTATCTGTGATGGATCTATCAGGCCGTAGAATGAAGACATTTTATAATTTGTCCTGAAATGAAAGGGGCACTCCAATCTTTAATAGGCAATGCCTTTTAGGAAACCTTTACCTTGTTTTAAGATGGTCCAGAATTTGATTTCGCTGCTGTGAAGAAAGGTGTTTGTGGCAGCATTTGCAATGTAGCCCAGCAATGCCCCAAAAATGCCACAAATGACACGTTCCCCACCTTCTACTGATTGGTATTTGGCAGCAGATTGGCTGTGGGCTGCACGTAAACTGACAGATACATCTGAGAACCTGTTGTGCTTTTCCACAGACTCAACTTTCTGCCCTACCACAATCCACAAAATATTGGGCCCAATATCTGTTGGTGCTGCAAATTAATATATGTTGTGCTCACTTAGATGGTTGGCTCCTGGGGACAAAGACTATCTGCCGAAAAGCTGGCTGATGATGCAGCAGAATATATAAATTTCCAAGAATTGAATATATATTTTTTTGGCACTAGTATATGCTACTGTTTGTATCAAGACTGTCCAGTAAATCTAATTGATACATCATAGTCAAACTTTTGCGCACGGCGGACGTAAATGATTGTGACAAAAACAGAAAATGCTGGAGAATCTCAGCAGGTCTGACAGCATCTGTGGGGAGAGGGTAGAGCCAACGTTGAGTCTAGATGGCCCTCCGTCAGCTCATTGGAGATGATCCTGTTCCACAGAGGGCAGAGGACGATTCAAGTGCTGAGTCTGAGGAGGAGCCCCAGGGTGAGGAGCAGAATCTCGATGTGAGGATCCTCATGGAAGGCGGATTCAGAGGACTTTCAGTAAGGAATCCAAAACAAGGAGTCAATGTGATGTCAAGGGAAAAGGCACCTTTTGATGGTAGCTATTGAGCACTCTTGTCACCCAAGTCCCAAGCTAAGTCCTGCCCTCTGAAATAAACTTTGCAGCCCTTTAGCTGTGTCACACAACTCCTAGGCCTTCAGGGAGTTCTGTTTTATCTCCCATCTGCACCCTTCCCATTCCTGGTACTTGCCTTCTTCCTGCCCCCACGAGCATTGCTGAGCCTCTCTTAACATGCAAAACACCTTGGCCAGCAGTTAATTGGCCAGCCAGTCTGAAATTGACTATGGGAGCCAACTGCTCCAGGCAGGAGCGGATCTCACATCTGCTTCCAGTGCCTCTGATCCCATTCACACGCCAGGCTGAAAATTCAGGCCCACGTGTCTATGGTGCCTTTATCCGGCCTTAGCATACAATTTCTTCCAAATGAAATTTGTCAGTGCTTTCACAACTTGGACAATATTTATTGCATTATACTTATTTTGGTTAGATTTGATGGAGTAACCTTACATGCCAGTCAGGTCAAGTGCCTTATTATCTATTTTTTAGCTACTGCTACAGTTAAACAATGATTGGACAAATGTTGAAATAACTTTCGGTCAGAATATAATTTTGTAAGTACCACTGCAAAATTACTTAAATTGACTTAATGCCCAATGCTCCAAAAATAAGTCCCTATGTTGTGAGCTAACAATTTTAGTACATCATCCTTCCATTAGCTATATTAAATAATTATTTAATGAAGTCTGTAGTTTCAAAAGAATGCAATGGCTAATGATGAAAAAAGTACAACATCCCAACAAGGGACCAAATTGCTGTTATAATTTGCACTTTCACAATTTTAGTGCTTCAGTTACAATCAAGGAAAGCATAGGTTTCAGTAACATAACAGTAATTCACCATTGCTAATTCAACATTGCCATTATAGATCAAGTATTTTACAATATTATGAATTTCAACTGTTTATTAATAATATGAATGTAATGATAATAGGGATATTTTCTGACAGTTGAATGTCTTTACCAATTATTGAACATTGAAAGTATGCCAAAGGCTAAAAGCCAAAAGGTTATTAGGCAATCAGAACCATACATATTCCAGGGCCATATATATTCCAATTGTCATTTGTCTTGATTAGAGTTCAAAGTCCACTGATTTAGGGGGAAATGGCAGTGTTGTGGTAATGTCACTGAACTAGTAATCTAGAAACCCTGGCTAATGCTCCAGAGACAAATCAAATCAAATTGATTTGAGTTCAAATTCTATCACAGCAGCTGATGGAATTAAAATTCAATTAATAAATCTGAAATTGAAAAAATAGTCTCAGTAACTGTAACCAAGAAACCATCGTTGATTGTTAGAAAAAAAATTATTTCAGGAAAGGAAAACTGGCAAGCTTACCTGGTCTGATTCCAAACTCACAATAATGTGACTTTTATCTGCCCTCTGAAATGGGCTAGCAATCACTTTAAGGGTCATTAGGAATGAGCAACAAACGCTGAATGCCCACATCCCATTTTTTTTAAAGAAGGGGATCTGTAAGATTACACAGACAGTGAAGATGGTCTGTGATATTTTTAACTAATAAATTATGTTTATAATTTTGATGAGGCTTTCTTTGAAGACTATGTGATGCACAATGTACACATTTATAGTCCTCTCTAGGAATATATGTTGTCATCACCACTGATGCTTCATTATTTCAATAGACAGACTTCCTGCTCATTAAACTGAAGCAGATGATGGAACAGAAACATTTGTAGCAAATCTTGTTTGTTAGTTGGGCAAATGGGGCTGATATCTATTTTCTTTCATCATAGTATGGCGGATGATAATGCTCACGTTCTTATAATGTTCAACTTCATGTTATCAGTTTGCATGTGATTTAATATTTAACAATGCTTAACAATAAATCTGAATAATTATTATAATGACATAATCATGTAATGTATTAGTGGCTTCTTGCATTGCGCTATGAATTTGTAATTTATAGGACACCTGCTAGTTTGATGTTCGGACATAGTAAGCTTTTGGATTAGCTGTATGGTCAAAGGAAGGTGACCAGGAAGATGAGGAATTATCTCACAACCAAAAGAGCAAATTCTCAGACTGAGCTTTTTGCTATTTTCACAATTCCTTGAGATTTGTTACACAGATGTCCAGTAGATAGCCAGTTATGAATGAGGACTTCTACATGCAAAGGAACATAGACTTTATTTATATTTGTATTCATTTAGGTTTCCCAGCCTACTACTGTCCCAGTCACTGTCTGTGTGGAGTTTGCACATTCTCCTCGTGTCTGCGTGGGTTTCCTCCGGGTGCTCCGGTTTCCTCCCACAGTCCAAAGATGTGCGGGTTAGGTTGATTGGCCAGGTTAAAAACTGTCCTTGAGATGTGTAGTTAGAGGGATTAGCGGGTAAATATGTGGGGGTAGGGCCTGGGTGGGATTGTGGTCGGTGCAGACTCGATGGGCCGAATGGCCTCCTTCTGCACTGTAGGGTTTCTATGTTTCTGTTTCTACCAATCATCAGCAAATCGACAGTGCTATCAAGCAACACTTAACTCACCTATCATCCCTTCACTGTATGCAGTTCAGAATCCTGCAGGACTATTTGACTTCAAACCTCATTATAGCCTTGGTCCAAATGTGGACAAAAGAGTTGAGATTCAGAGGTGAGGTGAGAGTGACTGCCCTTGACACCAAGGCTGCATTTGACTAGATAAACATTAAGTAGTCTGAGTAAAATCGAAACCAAGGAGACTTGGGAAAAATTATCCATGCCTGGAGTCATACCTAACACAGAAAAGCGTGGTTGTGGTTATTAGAGACCATTCATCTCAGTCATAAGACATCACTGCAGGAGTTCTTAAGGCATTGTCTGTGCCCAACTATCGTCAGCTGTTTCATCAGTGGCCTACTCAATCATAAAGTGAGGGGTGGGAATGTTTACTGATGTTCTTTTCACTTGCAACTACTCAGATAATGAAACATTCTGTTCCACTTGCAGAAAGGCTTGGACAACATTCAGGCTTTGATTGGCAAGTAGGAGTTGCACCACAAAGGTATCAAGCAATGGCATCTCCAACAAGGGGAGTAAAAGTATTTCCACTTGACATTCAATCAATATTACCATTGCTGAATTCCCCATTGTCAACATTCTTGGGTTTACTATGGACCAGAAACTTAACTGGACAAGCAACATAAATATTCTAACTACAAGAGTGTTGGAGGTTGGGTATTCTGTGACATGTGATTCACATTCTTTGTCATGAAAGCCCTTTCAGCATCCAAAAAGTGTAAGTCAAAATGTTCCTGGCCAGGGTGGCTGACAGGTGGAGCTTACTTGCAGGACAGGGATGGGGTAACCTGAAAGGGGGATGGGGCAATAGGTGGCTGATGCAAAATTCAAGCTGTACAATTTTGCACAGGCTTATCAATGGCAGCCAAGGCATTAATGTTTTTTTAATAAAATATATTAAAAATGCATAACAAAATATTTTTAGATGCACTTTTACCACATTTTGGAAGTTTAATTACTTACATAATTGCTTGGCATTCCGTCCACCGCCATAAATGTTCACTCACTCCACAGCCAGTATGAACAGTGTGTACCATTTACAAGATGCACTACAGAAACTCGCCAAGCCTCCTTTGACAGTAGCTATCAAACCCACACCCTCGACCACAGATCTCAGTGTGACTTAGCACAAGAGAACGACCTCACCAGAATGCAGGGAATCTGGTGAGTTGAGAGAATCTTAAATCTAAAAATCTAATATTGTTTGCATTTAATATTTCGCAACAAGTGCTGTTTAAATTCAACATCCCATCCACAAGGGAGCAGCTGTAGATAATTAATTAAGGAAATCAGCTTAAACTGTTTTTTTCTGTACCTGGACTCAACTCATGCCTTTGATTTCATAACATATAAATTCAGATATCTCAGTGCCACCTAGCATTGGAATGCAACCTCAACAGAGCATTGGGAGCTTGGTGAGCTCAGGGAGTTTGGTGAGGAGAGGAATGATGTGGTCCTTTGCTTTTTCTAATGTTTTCACTTTGTAGGAATTGATTCTTGCTGTACTAACGGGGAAGAAGCTATTTGTTTGAGAAGTAACTGATGAGTGGTTATGGTCTATTCTATTCCAAAGGTTTAAAATAGTACCATAGAATCCCCACAGTGCAGAAGGAGGCCTCCCAGCCCATCGAGTCTGCACCGACCATGTTCAGTCATAATCCCACGGATGGTAGCTTCGCACTATTGGCTCCTTAGCCAAGCACATGCACCAAATGTCTGAACCTGCGGTTCCTCTTGTACTGAGCAGGATTAGTATTGCAATGACCTTATTCCCGTAACCCCACACGTTTACCCCGCCAATCCCCCTGACGAGGGTAAATTTAGCATGGCTAAACAACTTAACCTGCACATCTTTGGACTGTGGGAAGAAACCGGAACACCTGGGAGAATGTGCAAACTTCACACAGACAGTGACCTGAGGCCGGAATTGAACCCAGGTCCCTGGTGCAGTGCTAACCACTGTGCCACCGTGCCGCCCAAAGCTCCATCCCTGGATGATTTCAAACCACCAACCTTTCAGTTAACAGCCAAACGTGCTCCCAATTGCACCAGAGACAGGAATTTGTGGTAAGATTAATAAAATAGATAAAAGAAAATAAGTCATTGAATAAAATGATGAAGTGATGAATTAAAACATGTAAGGATGGCAGGACAGATGATGTGTTGTGGCTGCAGCATGTGGGTGCTGCAGCTTGAGAAGCTTTGGCTCAAAGTCATTGACTCAGCTGGAGGCTGAGTTGCAGTCAATATGATACATCAGGGAAGGGAAAAGTTACCTGGATACCTTGTACCAGGAGGTAGTCACACTGCTTAGGATAGGGGCTTCTGATCTGACTGATGGTCAGGGGCAGCAGGATGCGACTATTGGTGAGGCAGGTATGGGGACCCTAAAGGCAGGAGTGCAGAGGAGTGTCAGCCTCTGCAATTGTCCAACAGGTTTGAGGATCTTTCAGCTTGTTTCGATAAGAGTGAGGGCTGGATGAGCTAACTGATCATGGAACTATGGTACAGAAAACCATTCAAGTGGGAGGAGTAAAAAATAATTTAGTGGTAGTTAGAGATAGTACAGTGAGGGGGATTTGTGCAGTTCTCTGCAGCAAAGGGTTAGAGTCCAGATGGCTATGCTGCCCGGTGCCAAGGTTTGGGACATTTTCTCAGGGCTGGAGAGGAATTTACAGCGGGAGGCGGAGGATCCAGTTGTTGTGGTCCATGCAGATACCAAATACATAGGCAAGATGAGGAAGAAAGTTCGACATAGTCAATATGAGGAGCAAGGCACCTAATTAAGAATCAGAGCCTCAAAGATAATAATACCTGGATGCAAATTAGCATAAAGCAAATAAGATTGGGGAAATGAATGTGTGGATCAATGACTGGTATGGTAGAAGTGGTTTCAGTTGGTGAGGCACTGGGAACAGTATTAGATAAAGTGGGAGCTGTACCAGTAGGCCATCTATACCTGAACTGTTGTGGGACTGGACCTTTAGTGAACTACATAACTAGGGAAGTAGAGAGAGTTTTAAACTTAATAGTGAGGACAAGAGATCAAATTTGGGAAAATGTTGGAAACCAAAAGATGGAGACAAGACAAGACAGTAAGGTACTCATATAGGAAATGATAAACAGACTGTGACAGAAGGGACAGAGAGTATAAATCAAAGAGAAAATCAGCAGATAAGGCAAGACATTACAAAAATAACAAAAGGTCGTCACTAAGGGCTCTGTAGCTGAATGCACATAATATTCAAAACAAAATAGGTGAACAGAAAGTGCAAATAGAAATTAATAAATACGATCTGATAGCCAATACAGAGGCATGGCTACAAGATGACATAGGTTGGGACCTGAATATAGAGGTATGTGACATTTAGGAAGTAAGAAGTTTAACAACACCAGGTTAAAGTCCAACAGGTTTATTTGGTAGCAAAAGCCACACAAGCTTTCGAGGCTCTGAGCCCCTTCTTCAGGTGAGTCAGAGGGGCTCAGAGGCTCGAAAGCTTGTGTGGCTTTTGCTACCAAATAAACCTGTTGGACTTTAACCTGGTGTTGTTAAACTTCTTACTGTGTTTACCCCAGTCCAACGCCGGCATCTCCACATCACATTTAGGAAGGACAGGAAGCTATGAAAAGGCAGATGGATAGCTTTGTTAATTAATAATGGTATTAGCACATTAGAATGAGATGACCTAAGTTCAGGAGACTAGGATGTAGAAGTGTTTTGTGTTGAGATGGGAAATTATAAAGGTAAGAAGTCACTTGTGGGAGTGGTGTACAGCCCTCCTAATTGTAACTTCATGGTAAGAACAGATAATGGGAGCTTGTCAGAAAGGTTATGCAATAATCATGGGGGATTTTAATCTACATATAGATTGGGTGGTGACAGGGTGGATGTGGAAAGGATGTTTTTTCTTGTGGGAGAATCTAAAATGAGGGTTCACTAATTAAAAATAAGAGGTCGCCCATTTAAAATGGAGAAGAGGCAATCTTTTTCTCTTAGAGAGTTGTGTTTGGAAATCACTCCCTGAAAAGGTGGTGGCAGCAAAGCCTTTGAATATTTTTAAGGCAGAGGTGGATAAATTCTTGGTAAACAAGGGGAGAGACAGGATACAGATTTGAGGGGTGCAATTTTCCCAAAATTGCAGTGTTGGATCAGGTGAGAAAAGCTGAAACTGACCAGTTTCACAGATGCCTTTTCTTACCTGATTTAACAGCACATGTGCAATTTCAAAGTGCTGGTGAGGCTTACACAGTCAGCTGGAGAGGCGGGGCCTGAACACGCCAGCAACATTCTGAATTTGAGGGGCACCACAATCGTAAAGTTAGGTTTAAGGATTTCCCACCAGCAGACATTGGGACCCCCTCCCAGGCAGACAAGGGGAATACTCCCAACCGCTACGCAGAGAAGCAGAACACCCCCCCACGCCACAATGGAAGAGGACAACCCTCCTGCATGTGCTCCCTGCATGCACCTCCTTGGCAGCGCCAGAGTGCTAGGGGATAGCGCCCAGCTGTGTACCTCCATGCCTCAGTGTGGCCATCACAACTGGTTTTCGCTTTTGAAAACCAGTAGTAATTTGCACTGACGTGACATCATGCAGTTGGGTAGGAGGGATACATCGTTAGAACAAAGAACAAAGCAAATTACAGCACAGGAACAGGCCTTTCGACTCTCCAAGCCTGCACCGACCATGCTGCCCAACTGAACTAAAGCCCCCTACCCTTCCGGGGACCATATTCCTCTACTCCCATCCTATTCATGTATTTGTCATGAATAGGATGGGAATCGTTGCTGGACGCTATGGCTTCAAGCCCTTTACTAACATGTTAATGTAAATATATATATGGATATCAGGCTCATGTTCCTTATTAGATCACCAGCGGTGGAGTGGGGGGGAGGGGGGCAGCAGGGAAGATCTCACTGGCGCAAATCCCATTGTTGGCCGCTTGTAAAATTTAGAGTGGAATTTTACCAGACTTTTTCTAAGTGTCGGGCAGGCGTGAAACTGGGAGAGTTCCAGATCAGTTTTTTGGGCGACTTTTCAGGCCCAATCTTATGCACTCTGTCTGCAAAATATTGGACTATCAGTTCCTGGCTAGAGAGGCTGTGGGTGGGGCTTAACGCACTTGACACCCTGTAGAGGGAGGTAGTGCGCATGTGCAGACCTCCGATACAGCACAGGCACATTATCAGTAGCAAGGGTCTGAAAGAGAGCTGGCAGGCCCCTGCTACTGCAGGCAGGCTCAAGCAGCAACCCCTCCCACCCCCGGCAATCATGGGGGCCCGCGGCCCGACATGCAGCCCCCACCGACCCCCCTCGCTGCCCAGAGCGATCGCAGACCCCCTCACTTTCCCACTGATTGTGTTCAGAGTGGCAGTGGTCCCCCTTTCCCCCACAGGCCCTGCCAACCCACAGGCCCCAACCCAATAGCTCCCGCCCCCTGGCACTGCTTAGGTGCCAGGATGGCACTGCCAATCTTGCACTGACCAAGGGGCACCACTGCCTTGCCTTCGGCCTCCCCAGCGGGCCTCAATGGCCTCCAGTTCCACCAGCAAGGCCAACAGAACTGTTCTGCATTCATGGTGAGCAGGTGTTTTCCTCGCCGGAGAGAACCTCTCCTGATGAAGCCATAGAGGCAAGTAGGCCCGGATGATTGAGCGCCGGGCTCGCTAAACACATTAAAATAATGGTATACATATATTTAAATAAATTAATCAGCCTCTTACCCATTTCCAGCGAGAAACTGACCGCGCCGGAAATCCAGCTGCCATAAAATCCCGCCAGTCGCAAATATCGGCGCCATTCGAGCTAGCCGCTTTACGCCCGATTTTATGGCATTTTCCTGCTGCAAAATGGGCTAACATGCCCGCTAGATTGTGGTCGAGATTACTATTATAGAATCATAGAATCTACAGCACGGAAACAGGCCCTTCAGCCCAAATTGGTCCATGTCAACAAAAAAGGCCATCTAAGCTAACCCCATTTGCCTGCATTTGGCCCATATCCCTCTAAACCTTTCATATCCATGTGTCTGTCCAAATGCCTTTTAAATAATGTCGATGTCCTTGCCTCAATCACATCCTCCGGCAGCTCATTCCATATATGTACCACCCTCTGTGGAAAAAAGTTTGCTCCTCAGGTTCCCATTAATTCGTTCCTCTCTTAACTTAAACCTATGCCCTCTAGTTCTTGATTTCCCCAACCCTGGGAAAAAGACTGAGTGCATTCACCCTATCCATGCCTCTCATGATCTTAAACAGCTCTATAAGATCACCCCTCAGTCTCCTACGCTCCAAAGAAAAAAGTCCGAGCCTGTCCTATCTCTCCCTATATCTCAGTTCCTTGAGTCCTGGCAACATCCTTGTAAATCTCTTCTGCACTCTCTCCAATTTAATAACAGATTACCTATAGCAAGGCAACCAAAACTGAACACAATACTCCAGGTGTAGCCTCACCAACATCCCGTACAACTGCAACATAACTTCCCAATTTCTATACTCAATGCCCTGACTGAGAAACAGTAAGAAGTTTAAAACTCTCTAAGCACAGAAAAAGCACCACCTTTTAAAGGGACCATGCAATGCTTTCTCCCCAGCATTTTACAATTTTACAAACACCAATCCACAATTACTCTATTCAACTTTGCAACACTTCTCCCCTTAAGAAAAAAGTGAACCACCATCATGAAAAGATGGCTGCATTTTCTTTTTAACCTTAACTTCATTATATTACTAGATCCATAGCTCATCAATCTAGAGTTTCCTATTTTATACTAATTCTATTTATATTGTTATGAAGTGGAGGTGAATCTCCACTACAAGAACTAATACCTAACCATTCAAAGAGGAGTACCTCGCCCCATAATCTGTAAAAGAAAGTGAGTGTGAAATGGTATGATCTGCTCTTCAGAAACTTTTAGTGGTTAAATCAAAATAATGCCGACAAGCTCTCTAAAATCAACAAGTAACAATTTATTTATCTAACAGTGAACAGGTTAACTAAACTATTAACAAACAGAATAAACATGATTCTGATGGAATGCTGCTCAGATCAATACAATTCCCACTCATTAACAAAAAAATATCTAATTTTAGTCGCTCTCTAAATTACAACCAGGTTTTGTGTCTTCTGGAATATTTTGGGCCTTCTCTGTTGATTCTTCTTTCTTCTTTGGTATCTTTACTATCGAAATGGTGCTTTCTCTTTAGACAAAATGAGACTATGAGGGCTAACAGTTCTCTCTCTCTCCAAAGCTGAAAGGTGTAAGAGCTGTTACTTTGGCAGTTGCTCTCTGTGCTACCGGCACGGTAGCACAGTGGTTAGCACTGCTGCTTCACAGCTCCAGGGTCCTGGGTTCGATTCCCGGCTCGGGTCACTGTCTGTGTGGAGTTTGCACATTCTCCTCGTGTCTGCGTGGGTTTCCTCCGGGTGCTCTGGTTTCCTCCCACAGTCCAAAGATGTGCGGGTTAGGTTGATTGGCCAGGTTAAAAAATTGCCCCTTAGAGTCCTGGGATGTGTAGGTTAGAGGGATTAGCGGGTAAATATGTGGGGATAGGGCCTGGGTGGGATTGTGGTTGGTGCAGACTCGATGGGCCGAATGGCCTCCTTCTGCACTGTAGGGTTTCTATGATTCTTCTATGATTCTCTGCTTTTGTCCCACTGCCTCCCTTTTGATACCTGTGATGACATGTCAATATCCCCACAATAGGATTGGTCCTAAATTGTCAAAACCATCAGATTTAAATCTAATAGGTTCTTGGTATCTAAGTGCCTAATTCAAATTGATTGGCTGAATTAAAAAAAATTAGAAGCCTGAAAGTCGGTTGCCTTGGTAACATTGCTGCTTGGCCTTCCAATACAAATGTTTCATTTTGGGCACTCGAAATGCACTTGCATTCTTTTTAATTTTCTAACAGAAAAAACACCACCTTTTAAAGGTTCCATGCAATGCTTTTTCCCTGGCATTTTACAAATTTACAATTACAATCAACAATTACTCTACTCAACTTCCAAACAATATATTACATTGAACAGTACCATTTCTATCTTATATAAACATTTTTCTTTTAAACTCACGATACAGCATCCACAACAATATTTTCACTACCCGCAACATGTACAATCTGTAAATTAAATGCTTATAACATGAGACTCCGACAAAATAATCTGGTGTCCTTGTCCTTAAATCTTTCCAGAAACGTCAAAGAATTGTGATCAGCATACACACTCGTTTCTGATGCATTGTTTGCAACGTAAACATTAAAATGTTGTAAGGCCAATACCAAACTCACTAACTCTTTTTCAATGGTTAAATATTTTTTTCTGCTGGATATTGAGCTTTTTTGAAAAATAACCGATTGGCCTTTCAATTCCACAATCATCCCCCTGTAACAACAGAGCTCCAACACCTACATTCCTTACGTCGATGGCGACTTTAAAGGATTTCAAAAAAGATTTGCATGGCTAAATTGCTTTTAAATTCTCAAATGCCTCCTGGCATTCTTCTATCCACTGAAATTTTGTGTTCCATTTTAACAAGTCCGTCAACGGTGCCACTTTGCTACTAACGTTTGGGACAAACTTCCTGTGGAATCCACTCAATCCCAAAAATCGTAGCACCTCCTTCTTTGAGGATGGTTTTGGAAATTCCTCGTTTCTCAGTGTCATCTGTCCGTGTCCAATGTTGTGCCCTAAGAATGTCACTTACATCTTCAAAAAATTCTGTTTTTGCCAAGTTTATGATCAACTTTGCCTTCTGTCGTCTCTCAAAGAGCTCTGCCAAATGATTCATGTGATCTTTCCACGAATGGCTAAAGATCACTAAGTCATCTATGTAGACAGCACAATTGGTCAATCCTGCAACAGCTCTGTTCATAAGCCTTTGAAAAGTGGCTGGTTTGTTTTTCATCCCAAAGGGCATTACTTTAAATTGATATAGCCCATTTGGGGTTACAAAGGCAGAAACTTCTTTTGCTCTCTCCGACAAAGGTACTTGCCAGTAACCGTGAAGTAAATCCAACTTTTGATGTAAGTGGTTTGTCCTACTTTTTCCACACAATCCTCCAGCCTTGGAATTGGGTATGAGTCAGATTTAGTCACTGTGTTGCCCTTCCGATAATCTATTTGAAATCGTTGAGTACCATCAGGTTTGGGAACCAACACGATTGGCGAACTCTCGGCTCTTTGATTTCTCCTTGTCGCATTGCTTCCACTTCCTTCTGAACTTGTGCTGCTTTGAGAGGATTAAGCCGATTGGGGTATTATTTATCGGAACAGCATTCCCTACATCAATCTCATGTACTATGTCATTAGTCCTACCCATTCTATTTCTACGTTGGTCCCCGTAGCACTGCAACAAGTCTTTCAATTCAGTTCTCTGTTCTTGGGACAGATAGCTCGCTACCCTATTCCATTCCTTAAGGACTTCTTCATTATTCAATTTATTCTGAGGCACATCAAAATCCAAATAATCTTGATTTGATTACTCACCCTGAGTGACAGTAACTAATTCCTGTTTCCCCGGTTCCCTTTTCCTGTCAAGGTACTGTTTTAGCACGTTCACATGACATACCCTATAATTGTTTTCCTACTTGGCACCTTTACCAGATAATTCACCTGATGTAACTTCTTCTCAATCTGAAATGGACCATTAAACCTTGTTTTAAAGGGATGTCCTACTACTGGTAATAGCACCAATACTTTATCCCCACAGGCAAACATACGAATTTTAGATTTATCTGCTTCTAGATTCATTAGATGCTGTGCGACCTTCAAATATTGTCTAGCTAATTCATCTACTCTGTTTAATATTTCTATCACCTCAGATACATAATCCAACTGTGAGATCTATGACTTCGGACCTACCAACTTTTCCTTAATTAATTTCAAAGGCCCTTTACTTCGTGTCTGAATATCAATTCAAATGGAGTAAAATGAGTTGATTCATTTGGAGCATCTCTAATAGCAAATAATATGAATGGGATACCTTTGTCCCATTTGGGTAATCCTGGCAATAAACCCTCAACATGGTCTTTAGGGTCTGATGCCACCTTTCCAATGCTCCCTGGGATTCAGGATGGTACACACTTGATGTAAGTTGTCTGATGCGTAAACTATCCATGACTCCTTAAATAATTTGGCAGTAGTATTGGACCCTTGGTCTGACTGAATCTCCCTGGGTAATCTATAACGGGTAAAGAAAGCAAGCAACTCCTCCAGAACCTTTTTTGCCTTGACTTTCTGTAATGGAATTGCCTCTGGAAACCTGGTGGACACATTCATTATGGTTAGCAAACACTGGTTCCCACTTTTGGTTTTAGGGAGGGGACCTACACCATCAATTATAACCTGTGTAAAAGATTCTTCAAATCCAGGAATTGGCATCAAAGGTGCTGGTTTTATCACTGCTAGTGGCTATTCTACCATCTGACACGTATGACAGGTACTGCAAAATTCCACCACCTCTTTATGTAATCTAGGCCAATAAAAATGCTTCTGTATCTGAGCCTGAGTCTTCCACACTCCTAGATAACTTCCTACAGGTAATTTGTATGCTACCCACAATACTTCCTGTCTGTATTCTACCGGCAACACAATCTGGTGAACTTCCGCCCATTTCTGAACTGCACTAACCTGCCAAGGTCTCCATTTCCACCTTAAGATTTTATCCTTAAGGTAAGCATTCTGGAATACACTCTGATTCCTTTTCCAAGTAGGCTTTATGATACAAATCTTTTATCATGTCATCTTTTTGTTGTAACTCCAGTAATCTTTCAGAACTAAGCACCTCTACTGATCCTCTACCTACTTAAGTTTTTCTTTATCATCTCATCAGAGTGTCAGCTAACTGGAACTCAACTCCTTCATCTTTCACTTTTGTTCTCCATTCCTGTTTTAACTTATGGCTGTGGGATCCTGTCACCACACAGTCTGGAAAAATTCCAGGGTATTTTTCTTTTAACTCCTTAGTTTCCTGGGTTTCTTTTGGCTTTTCCACTACGATGGGCATCACTCCCATCTATGATCCAGCTATTTTGTTCCCAAGAATAAACTGTATTCCTGGAATAGCCAAGTTTTCCATCACTCCCACTATAACTCAGCCACTCAGAGTGAGTAATCAAATCAAGATGATTTGGATTTTGATGTGCCTCAGAATAAATTGAATAATGAAGAAGTCCTTAAGGAATGGAATAGGGTAATGAGCTATCTGTCCCAAGAACAGAGGACTGAATTGAAAGACTTGTTGCAGTGCTACGGGGACCAACGTAGAAATAGAATGGGTAGGACTAATGACATAGTACATGAGGTTGATGTAGGGAATGCTGTTCCGATAAATAATACCCCTATCGGCTTAATCCTCTCAAAGCAGCACAAGTTCAGAAGGAAGTGGAAGCAATGCTACAAGGAGAAATCATAGAGCCGAGAGTTCACCAATCGTGTTGGTTCCCAAACCTGATGGTACTCAACGATTTCAAATAGATTATCAGAAGGGCAACGCAGTGACTAAATCTGACTCATACGCAATTCCAAAGCTGGAGGATTGTGTGGAAAAAGTAGGACAAACCACTTACATCAAAAGTTGGATTTACTTCACGGTTACTGGCAAGTACCTTTGTTGGAGAGAGCAAAAGAAGTTTCTGCCTTTGTAACCCCAAATGGGCTATATCAATTTAAAGTAATCTCTTAATTGGACTTTGTAGCCTTATCTTACACCGGGAACAGTAGATTTATTCCACAGCTTACCAGTCTCTCAGGCAATATTTCAGGTGTGCAAATATTTTCATTGCTTACTATTAGGGACAGACTAGCTCCCGTATCTCACGGAATGAAATAGCTGTCGGAAGCTAGATTTCAATTTATGCACTAATGTGTATTCATCCGCCATCTCTACAGCTCTTCTCACTGTTTTAAATTTCTGTTCCTCAACATGAGTTCTTATCACTTCTTGTGTTAGAATGTAACCAGTGGTAACAAGCTGTAAGAGTCAGCTGACCCAGTAAACCATGGAACCAATTACAGAATGAACCAGCTGACTCACTATAAATAAGAACCCAGGCGAGGCCCCAAATTTTGAGTAATGAAGTTTCTTTATTAAACCCTTTCTTTGGTTTATAAGTTGGAGTAAGTTTTGTTATATTTTTATTGTCTGCATTTGAAGAGTTCCTTCTGAACAAACATTGGTAGCAGAGGAAAAACCATCGTAACTTGATGTTTGGTTTTGAAGAAGTGCTACAACCATGGCAGAAAGTAGAAGTCCCCCTGTCTTTTCAGATGCTGATCCATATCGGCAAGGTAAGGCAGAGGTGGAAATGTCACCACAATACTAAAAAAGAAAGTAAGATATGGCATTAGCTTTATCACTTCCGATTAGGAGCAATATAAGGAGCAAAGTATTTTCCGATTGGACGGCAGATGCCCTAAATAAAGAAGAAGGGCGACAGCTCCTGCTACAAAACTTAGATAAGTTTTACCAAAAAGATGAGTTCTTGGAGAACTATGAAGGATGGGTGATGTTTGACAAGATTAGGAGACAAGATACCCAGTCCATGGAAGAGTATATCATGGATTTTTATAGGGGCTGTAGCAGGCTAATGAAATTTAATTTGGAGATTCCAGGTGCAGTATTGGCCTTTAAGTTGTTGGACTGTGCACGTCTGTCGCAAATTGATATGTTTTAGTAACGACTGGAATACAATTAAGGGGAACAGAACCCCTCTTTGATCAAATGTCAGCATCATTAAAAAAGTTTTTCGGGAAACAATCGCTCCCCGCCACCGTGTTCAATACAGACTGGAATGCCATAGCACCCAGAAAGGAGAAGTCAATGATGACTCAGCCATGTGCCTGCCCAAATGGTATACAAAGGCCCTTAAACAGAGACAGTTACATTAATAACAGACCTAGTGTTGAAAACAGTTATAACCAATTTGAGAATGGGAAAGGAGAACCGGAAGATATGAAGTTGATTGTGTTTAGTGATGCTTCACATGCCAATTTACCAGATGGGCATTCAAGCAGTGCCTGATTCATAATATTTCTGGTAGGCAAGGAAGGAAAATGTTGTCCCTTGGCCTGGGAAGCAAAAAAAACCAAAAAGGGTAGTCAAAAGTACATTGGCGGCTGAAACTCTAGCGTCAGTGGAGGCATTGGATATGGGGAGATATTTGTTTGACATACTAACAGAATTATTTTTTTGGGCACATCGGGTAAGAAAGTACCAGTTGAGTGTTACGTGGACAATCGATCTTTATGGAACAATGTTCACTCAACAAAAATTGTAATAGAAAAGTGACAAAGAATTGATTTGTCCAGCATTAAACAAATGCTGGAAAACAAGGAAGTTTCCAAACTTAATTGGGTTGGTGCAAATCTAAAGCTATCTGACTGTTTTATGAAAAGGAGTGCAAGTATTGGAAAGTTATTAAGAATACTGGAGGATGGTTGTCTTAAATTATTTTGGGTAAAAATTAAAATAACGGGAATAAGTCTTAAACGTTCCCAGTGTGTCCGCCTCCACCACCTTGCCCGGCAGCGCATTCCAGGCCCCCACCACCCTCTGTGTAAAATACGTCCTTCTGATATCCGTGTTAAACCTCCCCCCCCCCTCACCTTGAACCTATGACCCCTCGTGAACGTCACCACCGACCTGGGAAAAAGCTTCCCACCGTTCACCCTATCTAAGCCTTTCATAATTTTATACACCTCTATTCGGTCACCTCTCATCCTCAGACCTGAGAAACAGAACTTGCATGTATCCTGCCCTCCAAAAAGCTAGCACTTGGACAATACTTGCCCCTAGCCTAGCTTCGTTGCATCTGTATCTGGCGTCTCATTAAATATAGTTACATGTTGCAATTATGCGTCCGTGCTTCCATTGGCGCAAAACATCGTGAGACTCAGAAAACAAGAATCCCAGCAAGATCACTTTTTCTGATCCTCCTCTCTGGTGATATACAAGGCTCCTGCCCAGGAAGAACGGGAACCTAATTTCAATGCATTTTAATTTATTAACAGCAGACTCCGTCCTCCCCATCCCCCTCCCCCAATATTTGGAATTCCCTCCCACATTGTGAAGTTTTACAACTGCTTTTCAAAAATGGGAACCAGGTGAAGGGAACTTGTTGGGGCGCACAATTAAGAAAATCCCCAGGGGGGAGAGTGATGTGCCCGGGCAGTACCCTGGCACTAGAATGGCTGAGAGAAATGGCTGAGCATAGAAGAGAGTGGTCTCTAATGTTTTTTAGCTTTCTCCTGGAGATCTTGATAGAGGAGATCAAAAGGACGAGATATGCTCTGTACCCTCAGGGGGCCAGGAAGCCCCCCAGCCATCAAGTGAATTGGAAGTGAGAACAAATAGCCGTGGACATCAATTGTATCCAGGACCTCAGAGCTGGACAGTTAGATTGAAGGAAATTTAATGCCTGCTCAACAAGCCTTATTGTTGAGCATGCCAATGCAAAAGCCATTGACATGGTGGCATGGTGGCACAGTGGTTAGAACTGCTGCCTCATAGCTCCAGGAAACCGGGTTTGATTCCCGGCTTGGGTGACTGTGTGGAGTTTGCACGTTCTCCCTGTGTCTGCGTGGGTTTCCTCCGAGTGCTCCGGTTTCCTCCCACAGTCCAAAGATGTGCAGGTTAGGTGCATTGGCCATGCTAAATTCCCCCTCAGTGTACCTGAACAGGTGCCGGAGTATATTAGGTAATTTTCACAGTAATTTCATTGCAGTGTGAATGTAAGCCTACTTGTGACTAATAAATAAACTTAACTTACATACTTATTTCCTTTGTTATGGAGGTACTCTGAATTGTAAGGTGTTGTGCAGGGACCGAAAAGCGACATTCTTTGGTTTTATTAATAGAGACCAATAGTCTTCACATTTTCTCAAGTGGAATATGGAAACATTTCTCATCAGCATATTAAAAATACTTGAGCTAAATGTTTTGCTTGAACAAGTTGAAAATCACCAGAATCAGGATTTATTTTAATTAAATACAAATGTGAGCTCTTTAGGAAAGAAGGAATAAAAAGTCTGTGTTTACATCTGATGCGTTACTATGCTCATCAGCAATCCCTGCTTTTATTACAACATTAATTGCACTTAATGCTGCTGCTTCTGTGATAATGGTTGACTAAGCTCTCAAAATTAAGTACAGAGTATGCTGTGATAAAATTCACTATAATGAGCTCTGGTGGGATAAAGTCTTTTAACTTTAAAATCACCTCAGGCCATTTTGTCACAGTGGTGCATTGTCAATCTACATAAATATTTGGGGCTCCATAAAAAGCTGGATCTAAAGATGAGTATACCAAGATAAGTTAGAATGAAAAGAAATGGGAGAAAGGTTTGGGCCAGAATTTATCATGTTCCATAAAAAGTAGAGCTTAGTGCATAATTTAATTTTCTGGCTGATGTGAAATTGCTAGTTTCTATCATTGCTTAAAGATGAAGTGCAAAAAAATATTAACACTGACAAATATATGCCATGCTGTTGTAAAATAAATTAATTTTTGACTCCATTACGTTTATGGTTTCTTCATATACTGTTAGTAGGTGCCAGAAATGGTGACATTTTCTAGACTTTTGCATATTTGGTGGCTAATAGGAGGTTCAACTATATTGTTGGTAATCATTCTGTCAGAAATGATAAAGTACGAATGGTTCTTGTAACAATGGCTTTCTGTCCAGTCCAGATATTTTCCAAATCTGAAAATGGTGCAGTCAGTAGGTATTTGAAAGTTGAAATCTGTATACATGGATGTGTTTTACAATTGTGCATCAAGTAAATGCACTGGCTACAAAGAAACTTGAGGTCTTCTACTTATAAAATATGAACAAAGGTCCCCAGTTATATTATCCATTGCTACAAGCGATTTCCTGTTACCTGCTCTTAACTTAAATATATTTACAAATTGAATTCTCAGCCACTATTTAAATTTAAATTACAATAATTTCCGCTTTACTTTATTGTTCTTTGGCATTATATGGAATTATTTATGTTTGGTATAACCTAATTAGTGCAGACTGCGAGTTGGGTGAAGCGTCTACTATGATCTGATAATACAGATGCAAACCACAACTCATAAACCATTGGAATTCTGTAGGTAGAATAGATTCTGCCCAGTCGATTACTGCTTGACTAGTGAGTTTTTGACTGTCATAAGCTATCACTCAACTGACTTATCAAAGTTATAATTTCATTCCAAACTACAACTGTTGGAATACAGTTAAATTGTGGTTTGTGAGATCTGTAGACCAGATTCTGCTAGGAGTTAACAATGCATGTCAATATCAATGTTTAACTTTGCCAGCAAATTGAAATTTATGTACGTAGATTAAGAGACATGCCTTGAATTGCAGATCTCTAGAACATGTGCCACTCTGCCATTTGCTCCTGTTAGGGCCCTAGACCAGAACCCCATGTTACATTATGAAGCCAGACTAGACACCAACAGTATTTCTATTTTGGCATAAATGTGAGGATTGGATGCTTCACTCCAGGAGTAATTCCGCTGACTAATTTGGGATCTTTTATAGTATAACAAACTTTATTTAATAACACAGTTTAGCTATAACTCAACAAAGGAAGCAGCTTAACTATTACTCGTTGAACGATATCTAAACATGAAAAGTGACAATGCTAATTTCTAACTTATACTATTTCAGTTCCAAATTAGCAATATTCTTCTTACAGACTCAAGAACAACTTTAAATACAGTTAGCAACTTTAAATATACTTGCTATAATGATTGTAAACAATCTTGAAGCTTTCAGAGAGATTTTGTGGAGAGAGCAGCTTGCCAATCTGTCTTTAAACAAATCTCAGCCAGAACTCAAAAACTGATTTTTCTCTGCTATCAACCTAACTCCTCCCATTAACCACATTAACAAGTGACCCTGCAGGCATAAACCCACCTTCCCCTTGACTCAAAAACTCCAGGGGACCTTTTCTTTTTGTAAACAAATGTCCATTAGCTCTCTCCTAAGTAAACAGCACATGGCTAAAATGAATAATTAACCTGTTCTCCCAGCATCTGAGCTGTATTCCTTCCTACATACCAACTACCTGCAGAAAAAGCCTGATCTTTAAAACAATTTACTGAAACAGATTTTAAAAAATCAATTGCCCACTTTCATTATACTTTACACAAACAGTATCCCATCCTTATTATTTCCAGAATTTGTTGAATTTGTACTTTAATTGTTCGTTAAACTTGTAGCAAAAAGTTAAGCTGGGATTTTTACAGTAATTTGCCAAAAATGTTAATAATATGCCGCTCAATTGCTCATGCCCAAAAAGGGAACAATTTAACCTGTTTGATCTCATCCTGCATGTAGCACATTGTTGTTAAAAGATTTTAACAAATGGCAAATTTTAACTTTTTTAATTGTCCTATATTTCCTTGGTCTCTTTTTTCTCATTCTCTTAATACAATTTTTCTTTGCCTCTCTTTATGTCTCCTTTTGCATGTCATTTGACTCAAATTCACTATCCTTCTCTATCCTTGTTTCTGCCTCTACCCACAAATTTCATTGACCTGTTGTCCCAGTTGCTCTGTTGCGCTTACACTTCTAGCAAATTATGTTGCAATCTGAATGGTGTGGGAAAATATTTAACTACTGAGAAATGCCATGGGATGCCCCACTACAGCTGAATTTGGGCCATTATATCAAAATTTGTATAGTCCAGCATGTGGTATATTGTCACATCAGGTTCTTGGGCCCCGTAGTGAATGTTAAGATATAATTCTAACTGAGTAGTGATATTCACTTAATACATGAAGGGTATTCTTGGGTTAATTGCAAAAAGCATTAAATTCTATTATCAAGGAAGACTCAATGATTCATGACTGCCTTTCTCAAGATTGGGAGAAAAGTACAGTTCCAAGTTTTCACACAAATTTATTGTATTTGTATACTGTTGAAGTTGGCATATAAGACAGCCTTTGAAGCCTCAAAAAATCCCTCAAAGTACAGGGGTCTTTTATACAGAGCATAAAACTGCTTTGTATGAGTCCCTGTAAGTGTGGACAGTCACCATTTTGAAATGTCATCGGCACACATTGTATGCGAGTATAGTATGTTGTGGCTGAAAAGGGAGATCAGCATTCTTTTAACTCATTCATGGGATGTGGGTGTCACTGGCTAGGTCAGCACTTATTGCCCATATCTAATGCCCTCGAGATGATGGATGTGAGCTGCCTGAGAAACATAGAAAGAAACATAGAAAAACTACAGCACAAAACAAGCCCTTCGGCCCCACAAGTTGTGCCGAACATATCCCTACCTTCTAGGCCTACCTATAACCCTCCATCCTATTAATAGAATGCCTTCTTGGACCGCTGCAGTCCATGTGGTGTAGGTACACCCACAGTGCTGTCAGGGAGTTCCAGAATTTGTACCCAGCGACAGTGGAGGAATGGTGATAAATTTCCAAGTCAGGATGGTGAGTGGCTTGGAGGGAACTTACAGATGGTGGTGTGCCCGTGAATCTGCTGCCTTTTTCCTTCTAGATGGTAGTGTCAAGAAGTACAGGTGATCTATGTTCATATTGTTGTATGCTAGAAATAAGGTTCAGATTTAAGTGAGTTTAATTTGGTATTTTTGTGTAAGGAAGGGTAGACCTCTAGCTAGATTCATATTGAACAAAGGTTTTTGCATGTATGGGCATTTTTGGTTTAATTCTAAACTGTGGCTGCATTACGCTGAGACAGTTTATGACATGTAAAGTAAATAATAGATCTCTCAGAGTTTGTGTGAAAGCTTGAAAACATTTAAGACAAAGGAATACTGATGGGAGAGTTGGAAAACGTGGAGGTGGATCTTTGCTAAAACAGCTAAAGGAAAGTGTTGTTTGAAAGAAGATTTTAAAGCATTTTTTTGTGAGTATGGTTTGGAATAACTCGTGACAATCATTTGAGGAGAATTTGAGGAACCCACAGAAGATCAATTGAGTGGCATATGCCACTGGGTTTCAGAGTGCAGTGTTGTCTCACGACAGTTAGCCTATTGGGTCACAGGGACGGTGTGTTTATTGAGAACATAATAGCGTAAGATATATTGCATAACCTGCATTATCCTTGTAATCTGAGCACAGTTATGAAGATAAGTGGGAGTGGACAAGTATTGTATTATCAAACTTTTCATGTTAACTGTTTTCATGTTCAGCAAATGTTTCTTGTTGTTAAAAGCTAATTGGCAGTCTTGTGACCCTCTTCTTTTACAGTTTCTTAAAAAAAAGTAACAATTACAGTTTTCTGAGCCAGGGTTCCATACTGGGACCATCCTGTCCAGTAGTAACATTAACTGGGATTGTAAGAGTAGAGTTTGTGCATTTATAAGATGCTATCTAAGGAGCCTTGGTGAATTCCTGCAGTGCATCTTGTAGAGGGTACACATTGCTACCACTGTCCGTCGGTGATGCAAGGAATTAATGTTTGCAGATGAGGTGTCAATCAAGCAGGATGCTTTGTCCTGGATGGTGTCAAGCTTCTTCAGTGTTGTTGGAGCTACACTCATTCAGGCAAACGGAGAGCATGCCTCACATTCCTGACTTGGCCTTATTGATGGTGATCAGGCTTTGAGTAGTCAGGAGATGAATTATTCACCACAGGATTCCTAGTCTTTAACCTGCTCTTGTAACCACAGTATTCATGCAGCTAGTACAATTCATTTTCTGGTCAATGGTGACACTCAGGATTCAGTGATGGTAATGCCATTGAATGTCAAGGGGTGCTGGTTAGATTTTTTTCTTGTTGGAGATGGACATTGCCTGGCATTTGTTTGGCATGAATATTACTTGCTACTTGTCATCTCAAGCCTGGACATTGTCCAGGTCTTGCTGCATTTGGACATGGACTGCCTCAGTATCTGAGGACTTGTGAATGGTGCTGAACATTGTGTAATCATAGCGAACATCCCACTTCTGATCTTATGATGGAGCGAAGGTCATTGACAAAGCAGCTGCAGCTTGCTGGACCTAAGAAATTACCCTGAAGAACTCCTGCAGTGATGCCCTGGAACTGTCTTGGAGAAGACCAACCTCCAACCATCACAACCATCTTCCTTTCTGCTAGTTATGACTCTAACCAGTGGAGAGTTGTCCCTGATTCTCATTTCTCCAGTTTTGCTAGGGCTCGTTGATACCATACTAAAGGCTGCCTTGATGTCAAGGGCAGTCATTCTGACCTCACCTCTGCAGTTTGGCTCTTTTGTCCTTGTTTGAACCAAGGCTGTAATGAGGTTAGGAGGTGAGTGGCCCCAGTGGAACCCAAACTGCGTGTTAGTGAGCAGGTTATTGCTAATCAAGTGCCGCTTGATAGCACTGTTGTAGACCGTTTTCATCGCTTTACTGATGATGCCGGAGTGGGACTGATGGAGCAGCAATTGGCTAGGTTGGATTTACCCTGCTTTTTGTGTGCAGGACATACCTGGGCAATTTCTATGCCAAACAAATAAGTAAACATTACTTCTGAGGGTGGAAAAATTGAGTCAGACATGCTACGATATCTAATACTGGTATGGACTAATATAGATGTAATAGCTACTTTAATGTTTCTTTCAACAATCTGGTAACATTCATTTGGTCAGAAATGTTTGACCATTATCCCAAAATTCATTTTAATGAAGATTTAATAAGTGAAATGATTGGAACTGTTACAGTGCTAAACAGGTTTTGTAGGTTCAGTAGGTTGGATACTAAAAAGTTTGAGATCCATAATTAAAGAACGCTTATAAAGGTACAAATTCCGTATTTGCTTGAAAATGTTAGTGCTGGCAATGTTGGCATAGATGATTTCAACATTTTTGAACAAAATATTTAGCTGATTTTCAATTCTATCCTCCAGAGGGTTTCATGATTTTTTAAAAAATCAAACATTTAGGGCTTAATTAATTAAATCATTCATTAAATAAAAGTAGTGATCATTTTTTCTATTAGTGATCATTTTTTTCTATTTAAAAAAATTCTTCAAGGGATTTCAGCAAGGCCTTTGACAAGGTCCCTCATGGGAGGTTAGTTAGGAAGGTTCAGTCGCTGGGTATACATGGGGAGGTAGTAAATTGGATAAGACACTGGCTCAATGGAAGAAGCCAGAGAGTGGTTGTGGAGGATTGCTTCTCTGAGTGGAGGCCTGTGACTAGTGGTGTGCTGCAGGGATCGGTGTTGGGTCCATTGTTGTTTGTCATCTATATCAATGATCTGGATGATAATGTGGTAAATTGGATCAGCAAGTTTGCTGATGATACAAAGATTGGAGGTGTAGTGGACAGTGAGGAAGGTTTTCAAAGCTTGCAGAGGGATTTGGACCAACTAGAAAAATGGGCTGAAAAATGGCAAATGGAATTTAACGCAGACAAGTGTGAGATATTGCACTTTGGAAGGACAAACCAAAGAAGAACGTACAGGGTAAATGGTAGGACTCTGAAGAGTGCAGTTGAACAGAGGGATCTGGGAATACAGGTTCAGAGTTCCCTAAAAGTGACGTCACAGGTGGATAGGGTCGTAAAGAGTGCCTTTGGTACATTGGCCTTTATAAATCGGAGTATCGAGTATAAAAGTTGGAGTGTTATGGTAAGGTTATATAAGGCATTGGTGAGGCCGAATTTGGAGTATTGTGTACAGTTTTGGTCACCTAGTTACAGGAAGGATGTAAATAAGATTGAAAGAGTGCAGAGAAGGTTCACAAGGATGTTGCCGGGACTTGAGAAGCTGAGTTACAGAGAGAGATTGAATAGGTTGGGACTTTATTCCTTGGAGCGTAGAAGATTGAGGGGAGATTTGATAGAGGTGTATAAGATTTTGATGGGTATAGATAGAGTGAATGCAAGCAGGCTTTTTCCGCTGAGGCTAGGGGAGAAAAAAACCAGAGGGCATGGGTTAAGGGTGAAAGGAGAAAAGTTTAAAGGGAATATTAGGGGGGGCTTCTTCACGCAGAGAGTGGTGGGAGTGTGGAATGAGCTGCCGGATAAAGTGGTAGATGCGGGGTCACTTTTAACATTTAAGAAAAACTTGGACGGGTTCATGGATGAGAGGGGTGTGGAGGGATATGGTCCAAGTGCAGGTCAGTGGGACGAGGCATAAAATGGTTCGGCACAGACAAGAAGGGCCAAAAGGCCTGTTTCTGAGCTGTAATTTTCTATGGTTCTATGGAAATATACATATTATAAACATTGTTCAATGTTGTGTTTTAGGGAGAAAAAGCAAAAGTTTTAATACATCCGGGTGTTATTCTTTGAGCTAAGGATAGTGCAACTGCAAGTGAGGTAACAAAAGTTAGATTTATTAAGTGCTTTGCATAGCAGAAACATTTAGATTGAATTGAACCCAAGCAGCAAGTACGAACAACACATGGAATCTCCTGACCAAAAGGTTGTCCATCAGAATGACATCAGAATATCATTTGCTCCACCCTTGCACAGGTCTGACCCACATCTTCAACCCTTACACAGCTGCCAATCAAAATCACTGATGCAGAATGTCAGTCACTCGGAATGTTTAGAATTGAATGGGGTGGCATGATTTATTAAACTGTGTCAATATTTTGAATGACCTCCGAAATGAACCTCATCTAGTTGGAGTGTGGACAGTCAAATCACATACATCACACACGAGGACTTGCTAAATTGCATATCTTCACCTTCCTTCAAGGTGTAATATTATCCAGACGCTAATGTTCTTTACAGCTGCCAATAGCAGCCAGCAATAATAAATCTAATAAATCATCCAATGATTTCAAAAGTGTTTCATTTAGTCACAGCCTCTACATAGTGTCATTATTTTCAGAACTAAATTAAAAACAAAAATGTACAGATAAAAGGCACACTGTATGAAGAACACAAATAGCACATGTAAGATCACTCTTTTCAGCGCTATGGTTATGTTACTGGACTAGTAATCCAAAGACCTGCACTAATTGTAGGAGACATGAGTTCAAATCCCAACATGCAGATGGGGAATTTAAATTCAGTTATTTAAATAAATGAGGAATTAAAAAGTTATCATCAGTAATAATGAACTTACAGGTACTGGATTTATGTAACAACCTATCTGGTTTATTAATGTTACTACAAATGCATTCATTATTTTGGAAATTGTTATTTAAAATGTGGGATAGGTGACAGAAAACTTGGTCTAAATAACTTATCTGATGGACTTGGAGTTGCAAATCAGAGGGAAAGGCCTACTCTGTTACTGAGGTGGTGATGAGAAGTATTCACACCTAGAATAATGTACCCTCTTGTTGTACCTGTTAATTCTCAGATACTTTCAACCAGTTTACTTACTCCAAGGTTTTACCCCGGTGCCCTTATTTGCAAGGTGGACAAAGGACAAACACAAGTAAAGATTCAACAAGTTTATTAAATAACACTATTAACTCTTAAATTACCCACATAAAACAAGAGGATACCCCAGATTCAAGTATACTACCCGTAAAGATGGCTTGGTTAAACTGCAGGCCCGATTCTCTGAGTCCCTCTGGTCTGTCGTCACGAAGGTGAGTCTCGATGGCCGCTTCTTCCTTCCTTCCTTCTCTGGTCAGTCTTCCGAATGGTCACGGCCGTCTCCCCTGTCAAGTCTTCGCTGCAGTGTGCCTCTGAGTGTGTCCCTTTATCCCCAGCCTGCTTGCCTTTCCAGAAACTTCTCTGGCTTCTGGCCAATGAGGTCCCAGGAGGGGGTTCCAATACCCAGTGGGTTTCTTGATGTCTGCCTGACAGGACACCAGGGTCCGCCCCCCAGGTGTCCATCTCCATGTTGTTAAACTTGTTATCAGGTAAGGTTTCTACAGGATCTCTTGGTGACAGAAAGTCTGGCCCGATCTGGGCTTCTAACAATAGACCGATGCATTTCAATGAGGTGCCATGATCTCCTGCTAAGTCTCAAGTAGAGTGTAACGACCTTTGATGGGTGGTTGATGGGTCAGGCCCAGACACATTTGTGTATTGTACAATTGGCCTGCCTGAGGTTTGACTGTGTTTGATTTCAATGTGCCCAATTCTTTAATTTAGGATATCCAATTTTATCAGCCTTAAAACTAGGCCCTGTTTATATCACCACACTCTGAATATCCTTGAGGAGATGGCGTGCAACCTCAACAAAAGTGTGAGAGTTTGATGAACTGAGGGAGTTTGGTAAGGAAGAAGGTACTCCATTGCCTTCTTTAACTTTTTTACCTTGTAAGAATTGGTTCTTGCTATATTACAGTAGAAAAAGCAAGCTGTTGGTGAATATCTGGTAAGTGGTAAATGTCTATTCTATTCCTAAGGTTTAAAGTATTACAGGTATTTGTGAGAAGATTGATAAATATACAAAAGAAAATAAATAACTGAACAAGCTAATTAAGTAATTAATTAAACCACATAAGAATGGCAGAACAGGCGATATGTCATGACTGCAGCATATGGGAGCTCCTGGATACCCTTGTGATCCAGGGCAAGCACATCTGCAGTAAGTGTCTGTGGCTTGAGGAGTTTTGGCTCAGAATCAGTGAGCAGGAGGTTGAGCTGCAGAACTGCGACACATCAGGGAGAACGAAAGTTATCTGGATGCTTTGTACCAGGAGATGATTATATCCCTTAGGGATCGTGTCTTTTGATTTGGAAGGTGGTCAAGGATAGGAGGCTGTGATTTGCAGATGAGGCAGGTAAGGGGACCCAGAGGACAAGAATACAGAAGAGTCAATCTCTGCAATTATCCTGCAGATTTGATGTTTGTTCAGCTTATTCGAATGAGCGAGGGGGCTGCAGGAGTTAGGCATCAAATTAAGAAGCAGAACCTCAAAGGTAATAATTTCTGAATTATTACCTGAGACCCGTGCAATTTTGGCATAGGACAAATAAGGTTAGAGAAATGAATGCATGGCTTAAAGATTGGCATGGGAGAAGCAGGTTCTGGTTCTTGGGGCATTGACAGCAGTATTGGGGAAGGTGGATATGTACCTTCTCCACCTGAACCATGCTGGGGCATGTGTTGTAGTGAGCTGCATTAATAGGAAATAGAGAGGGTTTTCAATGAAATAGTGGGGGCAAGGGATTAAATTTGGGAAGATGTGGCAAACCAAAAGGTAGAGAGACAAGATAAGAGAGTAAGGTACGAAAATAGGAAATGATGAACAGGCTACGACAGGAAGGGAAAGCGAGTATAAATATAAGAGTAAATCAGCTGATAAGGCTAGAAACTACAAAAATTAGAAAAGGACAAAACTAAAGTCTCTGGCCAGGATTCTTCCGAAAAAATTCTAAGTCCCCAAAATGCGGGAAAATTGGGAGTAAATCCCACTGGTTTTATTAGCACGATTTCCAGAATGAATCTCCAACAGTGTACATCAGAGTGTCTCAGCGGGATTCCCTCTGAAAATCTGTGGGCGGGGCCTATTCCCGCCTGAGAGGCCAGCACCATAGTGCTGAGTGGGCTACTGCGCAGGCGCTGACCTGTCAACATGGAGATCAGCACATGTGCAATAGCCCCCACATTGCTGGCCTCCAGATCGCTGGCCAGTCCAATCCCTCGCCTTCTGACCCTCCTACCCCCACTGATCACTGACTCCCGGACCACTCTAGGCCAGCCCCAAAGTGTTTTCCCCCCCCCTCACCCCAGCCAGCCGCGATCTTCCTGATCCCCCCCCCCATCCGGCCAGCCCCGATCTCCCCGACCTACCACCCACCCAACGCGCCCTAACCTCCCAATTTCCCCCACTCGGACAGTCCCAACTCCACACCCCCCCTGCGCCCAACAGTCCCAACACACCCGGATGCCCAGTATCGATCACACTCTTCCCTCCCTCTGCCCGTGACCCCAATGCAGAGGGTACCCCCCACAAATCAATCCCCCCCCCAATAGGCCCCACTTCCTTGGCACTGCCCACTGGACATTGGGCAGTGCCAGTTTGTCCCTTGGACAGTGCCAGGATGCCAGACTGGCACTGCTCAGGAGCACCCCACCCATACCCCGACCTCCTGGGGGGCCTCAATTACCTCTCTTCCCTCCAGCTAGGTTGGGCCACCTGTTCCCCGTTAGTGGGGAGCAGGAGTATATCCCACTGGTGGGAACCACTGCAGGTGGGGAATGGCACCATAAGAAGTCTCACATCACCAGGTTAAAGTCCAACAGGTTTATTTGGTAGCAAATACCATAAGCTTTCGGAGCACAGCTCCTTCGTCAGATGGAGTGGATATCTGTTCTCAAACAGTGCAAACAGACACAGAAATCAAATTACAGAATACTGATTAGAATGCAAATCTCTACAGCCAGCCAGGTCTTAAATGTACAGACAATGTGGGTGGAGGGAGCATTCAACACAGGTTAAAGAGATGTGTATTGTCTCCAGATAAAACAGCTAGTGAAATTCTGCAAGTCCAGGAGACAAGCTGTGGGGGTTACTGATAATGTGACATAAATCCAACATCCCGGTTTAGGCCGTCCTCATGTGTGCGGAACTTGGCTATCAGTTTCTGCTCAGCGACTCTGTGCTGTCGTGTGTCGTGAAGGCCGCCTTGGAGAACGCTTACCTGAAGATCCAAGGCTGAATGCCCGTGACTGCTGAAGTGCTCCCCCACAGGAAGAGAACAGTCTTGCCTGGTGATTGTCGAGCGGTGTTCATTCATCCGTTGTCGTAGCGTCTGCATGGTTTCCCCAATGTACCATGCCTCGGGACATCCTTTCTTGCAGCGTATCAGGTAGACAACGTTGGCCGAGTTGCAAGAGTAGGTACCGTGTACCTGGTAGGTGGTGTTCTCACGTGAGATGATGGCATCCGTGTCGATGATCCGGCACGTCTTGCAGAGGTTGCTGTGGCAGGGTTGTGTGGTGTCGTGGTCACTGTTCTCCTGAAGGCTGGGTAGTTTGCTGCGGACAATGGTCTGTTTGAGGTTGCATGGTTGTTTGAAGGCAAGAAGTGGGGGTGTGGGGATGGCCTTGGCGAGATGTTCGTCTTCATCAATGACATGTTGAAGGCTCCGGAGGAGATGCCGTAGCTTCTCCGCTCCGGGGAAGTACTGGACGACGAAGGGTACTCTGTCCACCGTGTCCCGTGTTTGTCTTCTGAGGAGGTCGGTGCGGTTTTTCGCTGTGGCGCGTCGGAACTGTTGATCGATGAGTCGAGCACCATATCCTGTTCTTATGAGGGCAGGGAACATGCAAGCTGGCCCGGAGACTTTAGTCCTGGACTTACTAATCGGATGCAAATGCCAATTTCCATATGATAATCAGCTCTCTGCCGATTTCCAGCGCGGAGCTGATTATGTTAGAAATCTTAGTCTCGGAGACTTATGGAGGCCGTGACGCCCAGCGAAACGGCCGCCACTGATGTCTCCTGGCCTGCTGCGCTATGCGAGCAGCGCAGCGGGCTTGCAGAATCACCCCCTGTATATCTAAATGGATGTGGCATTCAAAATAAAGGAGGTGAACTGATAGCACAAATAGAAATTATAGAAATTAGTAATTACAATCTGATAGCCATTAGAGAAACATGGCTACAGGATAGCAGAGATTGGGATCTGAATATTGATGGGTGCATGACATTTAAGTAGGATAGGAAGTTAGGAAAAGGCAGACTGATGTCCCTGTTAATTATGTTGATGTCAGAACATTAGAGAGAAAAAGAAACCAGGATGTAGATGATGTTTGAGTTCAGATGAGAAATGATAAAGACAGGAAGTCACTTGTGGGAGTAGCATATGGGGCTCTAAACGTAACTACACAGTGGGATAGTGTAAAGGAAGAGATAATGGGAGCTAGTCAGAAAAGTATGATGACTATCATGGGGGACTTTAATCTAAATATAGATTGGAAAAATCAGGTGGGCAAAAGTAGCGTTAATGATTTTGGGATAGTTTCTTCAAACAGCACATTGTGGCGCCAACCAAAAAGCAGGCTATGCAGACCTAGCATTGTCCAATCAGATAGGATTAATTGATAACATCATAGTGAAGTCACCCTTAGTAGCAGCAGCATAAAAGGATTGAGTTTTACATTCAATTTGAGGAAGAGAAGTGTGTTGAAGACACACGCTTTAAATTTAAACAATGGCATGAGGGCATGAAAGCAGAGCTAGCTAAAATGAATTGGCAAATGAGGTTAAGTGACAGGTCAATAAAAGGAGCACTGGCTTACATTAAAAGGAATGTTTCAGAATACACTGAATAGATACATTCCAATGAGAGAAAAATTCCAAGAGGAGCACCCACCTTCCACATGTCACTAAAAAACTTAAAGACAGTATCAAACTTAAAGAAAACGCACATCATTTTGTGCAAGGACAGGTGACAAGACAGGACGTTGGATAGAATATAAAGAACAGCAAAGAATGAAAAAAAATTAAAAAGCTGGCTAGAAATGTAAAGATGGAGAGCAAAAGTTTCAATAGATATTTAAATAAGAAAACAGTTAACAAAGTGAGCGTTGGTCCAATAGAAAGTTGATTCTGAGAAATTGATCATGGAAAGGAAGGAGGTGGCAGATGAATCAAACAAGTATTTTGCATCAGTCTTCAGTATAGAGGATACAAGTAACATTGCAGGAATAGCTGTGAAACAGAAAATGGAAGGGAGGGGGAACTCAGAAAAATTACAATCACCAGGGAAGTGGTATTGAGCAAATTGCTGATAAATCCCCAGGTCTGGATAGACACCATCCTAGCGTCTTGAAAGAAGTGGGCGAGTGCAATTGTTGATTTTAATTTTGCAAAATTCCATAGATTTGGGAAAGGTTCCATTAGATTGGAAATAGCTAATGTATTCCTTTATCCAGATGTAATTCTTTATTCAAAAATGGAGGGAGACAGAAAGTTGCAAACTACAGACCAGTTAACCTAACATCTGCATAGGGAAAATGTTAGAAGCTGTTATTGAAGATGTTATAGTAGGGCACTTAGAGATACTCAAGGTAATCAGGAAGAGTCAGCATGGTGTTGTGAAAGGGAAGTCATGTTTAACCAATTTATTGGAATTCTTTGTAGTAGTCACATATGCATTTATTAAGGTGCCACATCAAAGGTTATTGTAGAAAATAAAAGCTTGTGGTGTAGGGGGTAACATATTGGCATAGGTTGAAGATTGGCTAACACAAAAGAGTTGGCATAAATTGGCCTTTTTCTGGTTGGCAGGATGTAATAAATGGTGTGCCATAGGGTTCAGTAGTGGGGCCTCAACTTTTAACAATTTATATAAATGACTTGGACGAAGGTGTGGTTGCAAAATTTGCAGATGACACAAAGGTAGGTAGGAGACTAAATTTTGAAGGGGAAATGAGGCTACAAAGGGACATGGACAGTGTTGCGAAGTTGAGTAGTGTAATTGTAGATTGGTGTTTGTAAAATTGTAAAATGCTAAGGAAAAAGCTTTGCATGGTCCCTTTAAAAAGGTGGTGCTTTTTCTGTGCTTGGAAAGTTTTTAAAAAAATACAAGTACATATAGATTGCCCAAAATGAAACATCCAAAATGAAACAATTGTTACAAAGGCCAAGTAGCAGGGTTACCAAGGCAACAGGCTTTCAGGCTTTTGAATTTTTTTGAATTCAGCCAATCAATTTGAATTAGGCACTTAGATACCAAGAACCTATTAAATTTAAATTTGATGGTTTTGGCAACCTAGGACCAACCTTCATGTGGGGGATATTGATATATCATCACAGATGTAAAAAGAGAGCAGTAGGACAAAAGTAGAGAGCAACTGCCAGAGTAACAGTTCTTAGTTCAGCTCTTAGCTTCATTTATATCTGAAGAGAAAGCTCAACAGCGAATGTACTGAAGAAGAAAGAAGAAGGAAGAATCAGCAGAGAGTGCCTAGAATATTCTGGAAGACACAAAACCTGGTTGTAATTTAGAGACTGACTAAAATTCTATTTTTTTGTTAATAAGTGGGAATTGTATTTATCTGAACAGCATTCCATTAGAATCGTGTTTTATTCAGTTTGTTAATAGTTTAGTTAACCTGTTCACTGTTAATTGGATAAATAAATTGTTACTTGTTGACTTGAGAGAGTGTCAGGGAGTTATTTTGATTTAACCACTAAACATTGCTGAAGAACAGATCGTACCACTTCACACTCACTTTTACAGATTATGAGGTGAGGTACTCTTCTTTGAGTGGTTAGGTGTTAGTTCTTGGAGGGGGGATCCACCTCCGCTTCATAACAATAGGTCAAGTGAGTGCCAAAGATCTGGCAAGTGGAGTATAACGTGGGCAAATGTGTAATGGTCTATTAGAGAGTGCTTTTACCTTTTCTATTCAGATGAGGCTTTGAGCAAATAGCTATTTGCTGTGGCAGAAACAGTTGCTGCGTCAGAGAGCAGTTGCTGTCTCTCTCTCTCTAGAGCTGCGAGCTGTGGCAAAGAGCAATTGCTGGCTGGGTCCCTGTGTCCAGCTAGTCTGAAAATGGAAGAGTTCCAGATCCTTTTTTCCGATAAGACTCACCTGCAAGATCATCCTCATCTTCACTGAAAACACTGGGATTGAATATAGACATATTGATGAAGTCCATTGTGAGCTTCCGTACTTCTGAATTCCCACTCACCTGAAGAAGGGGCTTGGAGCTCCGAAAGCTTGTGTGGCTTTTGCTACCAAATAAACCTGTTGGACTTTAACCTGGTGTTGTTAAACTTCTTACTCTATTAGAGAGTGTCAGGGAGTTATTTTGATTTAACCACTAAACATTGCTGAAGAACAGATCGTACCACTTCACACTCACTTTTACAGATTATGAAGCTCTACTGCTTCATAATATTCTACTTCCTATATAGATAGGCTGGAAATTTGGGCAAGGAAATGGCAGATGGAGTTCAATCCTGATAAATGCGAAGTGATGCATTTTGGTGGGAATAATGTAGGGAGGAGCTACACGATAAATGGAAGAACCATAAAGGGTGTAGAGACGCAGAGGGACCTGGGTGTGCAAGTCCACAGATCTTTGAAGGTGACGTCACAGGTGGAGAAGGTGGTGAAGAAGGCATATGGCATGCTTGCCTTTATAGGACGGGGCATAGAGTATAAAAGTTGGGGTCTGATGTTGCAGATGTATAGAACGTTGGTTCGGCCGCATTTGGAATACTGCGTCCAGTTCTGGTCGCCACACTACCAGAAGGATGTGGAGGCTTTGGAGAGAGTACAGAGGAGGTTTACCAGGATGTTGCCTGGTATGGAGGGGCTTGGTTATGAGGAGAGATTGGGGAAACTGGGGTTGTTCTCCTTGGAAAGACGGAGGATGAGGGGAGACTTAATAGAGGTGTATAAAATTATGAAAGGCATAGATAGGGTGAACAGTGGGAAGCTTTTCCCCGGGTCGGTGGTGACGTTCACGAGGGGTCATATGTTCAAGGTGAAGCGGGGGAGGTTTAACACAGATATCAGAAGGACATATTTTACACAGAGGGTCGTGGGGGCCTGGAATGTGTTGCCGGGCAAGGTGGTGGAGGCGGACACACTGGGAACGTTTAAGACTTATCTAGACAGCTATATGAACGGAGTGGGAATGGAGGGATACAAAAGAGTGGTCTAGTTTGGACCAGGGAGCGGCGCGGGCTAATTGTTCCTGGTTTCTCGTTTCAAGGCTTCATTCTATGATCATCTTGCTGGTGCCAGTACAGAGTGAGACTGCGGATAGTTGGGAACCTGTCTCGGGGGCAGGGAATTCATATGGTGTTCGTGGAAGTGGAAATGACTAGGGTTGGGAAGCATTTTCCGATCGGGGCCATTGTGATCTCCTGGACTCGTTTCGATCGCCTCAGGGGGTCGGAGAGGAATTTCCCAGATTTCTTTTCGCCATATTGGCCCTGGGGTTTTTCACTCTGGGTTTTCGCCTCTCCCTGGAGATCACATGGTCTGGAATGGGGGGGTGGGGGTAAGTTAATAGGTTGTAATGAACAAAGCATCGTAGCTGTGAGGGACAGCTCGGTGGATAGGATATTGGTATGTAGATAGGCTGGAAAATTGGGCGGGGATCCTGGATTCAGGATTCAATCCTGGACCGGGGAGCGGCGCGGGCTTGGAGGGCCGAAGGGCCTGTTCCTGTGCTGTATTGTTCTTTGTTCTTTGTTCTTTGCTTTTGTGCTAACTTGCACCAAGTCCCATTCACCTATTATTTCTGGAGTTCCTGACATACATTATCAATGTATACCAATTAGGCTAGTATACCTGATATACCAGTTAAGTAACACCTGTATTTTAAAGTTTTCAACTTTGTTTTTAATTTCCTCCATGGCCTTGCCCCTCTCTATGTCCTCCACCCCCATTTTCCTTCCAGATATCTGCAGTCCTCTGATCCTCAGCTTGGTATGGCTTCTGCTCAGCTTGGCATGGCTCCTGCCCTGCCCAAGACCGCAAGGAACTACAAAAGGTCGTGAATGTAGCCCAATCCATCACGCAAACCAACCTTCCATCCATTGACTCTGTCTACACTTCCCGCTGCCTCGGCAAAGCAGCCAGCATAATTAAGGACCTCACGCACCCCAGACATTCTCTCTCCCACCTTCTTCTGCCGGGAAAAATTTACAAAAGTGTGAGGTCACGTACCAACTCACTCAAGAACAGCTTCTTCCCTGCTGCTGTCAGACTTTTGAATGGACTTACCTTGCATTAAGTTGATCTTTCTCTACACTCTAGCTATGACTGTAACACTACATTCTGCACTCTCTTGTTTCCTTCTCTATGATCGATATGTTTTGTCTGTATAGGGCGCAAGAAACAATACTTTTCACTGTATGTTAATACATGTGACAATAATAAACCAAATCAAATTCTGCCCTCTTGTGCATCCCCATTAATTGCTTCACCTCCTTAAGCAGCTAAGGCACTAAGCACTATAATTCCCTCTATAAATATCTCTCCCTCTCTTTCATGTTTTAAGATGCTGCTTAAAACTACCTTTATGTTTCATCATCTATTCTTATAACTCCTTAATATCTAAGTTTTCTTTTTACAATGCTCCGTGAAGCATCTCGATTATTATTCCATTGAAAATGCTGCATAAATACAAGCCATTGTTGTACTATGTTCATAACTAGCCTAGAAAGATTTTGTATCGAAGGATCTCATACATACCTCAAGTTATCCCACCTGAACTGACAAAATTGGCCACTTAGTATTGAGCAGATATCATGATACTTGTTTTAAAATAAAAATACTAGTAATTGCAAAAGAGGATTGACTTGTCAGACTACTTATGATAGTGGAACTCAGACAAAATTGTTGTTAGATGCCCGTTGAAAGTTTATCATGTCAATATTAAAATATAAAATGCCACCCCTGTTCAGGCCATGAACCCTCACCAACCAAAATTATAGCAGCATAAGAGTACATTTTTGCTCAAGAGCTAAATTCAGAACCCTTCCCAATTACCAACCAGGAATTGTATACACCTTCACAGATTTCTCCCATACTTCAAAAAGAGGGTCCCACCCTAACTCATTATTTTGTACCTTGGTGATGATCAATGCAAGGTAATCAGGAATTAATATTTTTGTTGGGCTACATCATGAATAGAAACAGTTTGTTGAAAATTGTCCAGGGCAAAGAAAGTCTATCTTCAACATTTAAACAAAAGCAACTTACAAAAACTTACATTTCATGCAACTCATTCTCAAGAAGATTCACAATACTGTGACGCTACTGTGCCTTTAAGAAATGCGTCTTAATCATGTCTCTCTGCAATTGTTTTAAGAGGACCTGGCATTTTGTTTTTGTTGCCATTATGTCGCAGGATAATTGTAGCAATGTTTATTTTTTATCTGGGCCTAATGCAATCTCCTGGAGTTTTACGACCCTTGTCAGGGGAAGGTTGATTGATAAGTCAAGGTCAGGGAGTAGTTTGGAGAAAATCCAGAGCTCTTTATTTCCAGTTTGGCTGCTGGCTAGGCAGAAGCTGTTGGACTCCAGACTGAAAACAGTTAAGCGGAAGACCACTCAGGTATTCATTCCATTTTAGTGTCTTGCTTAATCTGTTGTTCACTTTTTTGAGATACTTTGCCGTTTCAGGGTAATTTGGGATAGACAGGCACTTTTCAGGTTTGAAAGTGGTGACCTGTGGCCCATTCATGAGTTTGTGCGATACAAAGCGAATAATGTTCTGATCAGGATAGCCATTGTTCTGCAGGAGAGCTTGTGTCTTTTTTCAACTACTCTGGAGGTTGGGAGCTTATAGTTCCTCATTGCTTTTCCCCCATAGGAATATTTAGGCCAATGAGAGTGGACTTGCCAACCTTTCTGCATCCTTTTCTTCTTTAGTTAAAATTGTGATTGTTTGAAATTTGGCATTTTTGCATTTGTCCTGATGATTTGATTTGATTTGCTTTATTATTGTCACATGTGTTAACGTACTGTGAAAAGTGTTGTTTCTTGCGCGCTATATGGACAAAACAGACCATTCAAAGAGAAGAAACGAGAGAGTGCAGAATGTAGTGTTACAGTCATAGCTAGGGTGTAGAGAAAGGTAAGTCCATTCAGAAGTCTGACAGCAGCAGGGAAGAAGCTGTTCTTGAGTCGGTTGTTACGTGACCTCAGACTTTTGTATCTTTTTCCCAAAGGAAGAAGGTGGAAGAGAGCCATACCAAGCTATGATACAACTAGAAAGAATGCTTTCTATGGTGCATCTGTAAAAGTTGGTGAGAGTCGTAGCTGACATGCCGAGAAAGTAGAGGCGTTGGTTGGCTTTCTTAACTATGGGGGGACCAGGAGAGGTTGTTGGTGATCTGGACACCTAAAAACTTGAAGCTCTCGACCCTTTCTACTTTGTCCCCGTTGATGTAGACAGGGGCATGTTCTCCTTTACGTTTCCTGATGTCAATGACAATCTCCTTCGTTTTATTAACATTGAGGGAGAGAGTATTGTTGCCGCACCAGTTCACCAGATTCTCTATCTCGTTCCTGTACTCTGTCTCGTTATTGTTTGAGATCTGACCCACTACGGTGGTGTCGTCAGCAAACTTGAAAATCGCATTGGAGGAGAATTTGGCCGCACAGTCATAGGTGTATAAGGAGTATAGTAGGCGGCTGAGAATACAGCCTTGTGTGGCATCGGTGTTGAGGATGATCGTGGAGGAGGTGTTGTTGCCTATCCCCTTACTGATTGTGGTCTGTGAGTTAGGAAGTTCAGGATCCAGTCGCAGAGGAGGTGCCGAGGCCCAGGCCACAGAGTTTGGAGATGAGCTTCGTGGGAATAATAGTGTTGAAGACTGAGCTGTAGTCAAAGAACAGTACAGCACAGGAAACAGGTCCTTCGGCCCTCCAAGCCTGTGCCGCTCATTGGTCCAAATAGACCATTCGTTTGTATCCCTCCATTCCCAGACTGCTCATGTGACTATCCAGGTAAGCCTTAAACGATGCCAGCGTATCTGCCTCCACCACCCTACTTGGCAGCGCATTCCAGGCCCCCACCACCCTCTGTGTAAAAAACGTCTTTCTGATATCTGAGTTATACCTCGCCCCTCTCACCTTGAGCCCATGACCCCTCGTGATCGTCATCTCCGACCTGGGAAAAAGCCTCCCACTGTTCACTCTATCTATACCCTTCATAATTTTGTACACCTCTATTAGGTCGCCCCTCATTCTCCGTCTTTCCAGGGAGAACAAGCCCAGTTTACCCAATCTCTCCTCATAGCTAAGACCCTCCATACCAGGCAACATCCTGGTAAACCTTTTCTGCACTCTCTCTAAAGCTTCCACGTCCTTCTGGTAGTGCGGCGACCAGAACTGGATGCAGTACTCCAAATGTGGCCTAACCAGCGTTCTATAGAGCTGCAACATCAGACTCCAGCTTTTATACTCTATACCCCGTCCTATAAAGGCAAGCATACCATATGCCTTCTTCACCACCTTCTCCACCTGTGCTGCCACCTTGAAGGATTTGTGGACTTGCACACCTAGGTCCCTCTGTGTTCCTATATTCTTGATGGCTCTGCCATTTATTGTATAACTCCCCCCTACATTATTTCTTCCAAAATGCATCACTTTGCATTTATTTGGTTTAAATTCCATCTGCCATTTCTCCGCCCAATTTTCTAGCCTATCTATATCCTGCTGTATTGTCCGACAATGTTCATCGCTATCCACAAGTCCAGCCATCTTCGTGTCATCCGCAAACTTGCTGATAACACCAGTTACACCTTCTTCCAAATCATTTATATATATCACAAATAGCAGAGGTCCCAGTACAGAGCCCTGCGGAACACCACTGGTCACAGACCTCCAGCCGGAAAAAGACCCTTCGACCACTACCCTCTGCCTCCTGTGGCCAAGCCAGTTTTCTACCCATCTAGCCACCTCTCCTTGTATCCCATGAGCCTTAACCTTCTTAACCAACCTGCCATGAGGGACTTTGTCAAATGCCTTATGGAAATCCATATAGATGAAATCCACGGCCCTTCCTTCGTCAACCGTTTTTGTCACTTCCTCAAAAAACTCCACCAAATTTGTAAGGCACGACTTACAAAACCATGCTGTCTGTCACTAATGAGATTGTTCCATTCTAAATGCACATACATCCTGTCTCTAAGAATCCTCTCCAACAACTTCCCTACCACAGACGTCAAGCTCACCGGCCTATAATTTCCTGGGTTATCCCTGCTACCCTTCTTAAATAACGGGACCACATTCGCTATCCTCCAATCCTCAGGGACCTCACCTGTGTCCAATGAAGAGACAAAGATTTCCGTCAGAGGCCCAGCAATTACATCTCTTGTCTCCCTGAGCAGTCTAGGATAGATGCCATCAGGCCCTGGGGATTTGTCAGTTTTAATGTTACCTAAAAAACCTAACACTTCCTCCCCTGTAATGGAGATTCTCTCTAACGGGTCAACACCTCCCTCTGAGACACTCGCAGTCAACAAGTCCCTCTCCTTTGTGAATACCGATGCAAAGTATTCATTTAGGATCTCCCCTATTCCCTTGGGTTCTAAGTATAATTCCCCTCCTTTGTCCCTGAAAGGTCCGACTTTTTCCCTGACAACTCTTTTGTTCCTAATTTTATGAATAAAATGCCTTAGGATTCTCCTTAATCCTATCTGCTAAGAACATTTCGTGACCTCTTTTTGCCCTTCTAACTCCCCGTTTGAGTAGTCTGACATAGGTGTCCTTGTTATCTAGGTGTTCCAGGGTTGAGTGCAGGGCCAGGGAAATGGTGTCTGCTGTGGACCTGTTGCGGCAGTAGGCAAACTGTAGTGGATCCAGGTAGTCCGGGAGGCTGGATTGATTCGTGCCATGACTAATCTTTCGAAGCACTTCATAATGATGGATGTCAGAGCCACCAGCCTATAGTCATTAAGGCACGCTGCTTGGTTTTTCTTAGGTACCAGGATGATGGTCATCTTCTTGAAGCAGATAAGGACCTCAGATTGTTGTAAAGAGAGGTTGAAAATGTCTGTGAATACCTCTGCCAGCTGATGCGCGCAGGATCTGAGTACACCCCATCAGGGCCACTTGCTTTCCTTGGGTTGACCTTCAAGAAAGCTGCTCTGACATCTGCAATGGAGACCCCAGATACAGGTTTATCCAGGGCTTCCAGGGTGGAGGGCATGCTCTTGCTGACCTCTTGCTCAAAACGGGCTTAGAATGCATTGAGCTCTTCTGGGAGGGGTGCGTTGGAGCCGGCGATTTTACATGCCTTCATCTTGTAGCCTATTATGTCTTGCAGACCTTGCCATAGTCAGCGGGGGTCAGTGTGGCTAGCCTGGGACTCTAGCTTGGTCCGGTACTGTCTTTTGGCATCTTTGATGGATCTCCTTAGATCGTATCTTGCTTTCTTGTATAGATCAGCGTCGCCTGACTTGAACGCCTCAGACCTGGACTTCAGCAAGCAGATGAATGCAAGATGAAAAGATTCAGTGACATGTCTCTCATTCCGGCAATATGGGAAATATCTATCCACTTTGAAGTAATTGTCTTCCTCATCTGCTGGGAAGCAATTTGGTCTCCTCCAACTCTTTCATCCTAAAGCAACCCAAGCTTTTGTTCCACCACATACTCAGAAGGAAATATTCTCCAATCCTATTTCTCCATCCCTATTAATACAGAAAAGGAACTGAAGCCTGTTTACTGCCATCCAACAAGCTTCACTGTCACCCAAGCTAAATTGAAAACTTCTTTAATCCAACAAAACCTCACCCAGAAAAATGAAAATGAAATTACTTTGCCATTTGGATGAAATCAAACCTCTGCAGTCCTGCCACATCCAGCCAAGAATGGTGGTGGGCAATTAAACAACTCACTGGAGGAGGAGGCTGCACAAATATCCTCAATGTCAATATTGGGGGAGGATGGCACCTCTGTGCAAAAGATAAAGCTGATACATTTGCTGCTGTCTTCAGCCAAAAATGCTGAGTGGATGATTCATCTCAGCCCCCTCTCAACATCACAGATCCAAGTCTTCAGTCAATTTGATTCATTCCACATGATATCAAGAAACGACTGAAGGCACTGGATACTGCAAAGGCTATGGTCCTGAACAATATTCGGGCAATAGTACTGAAGACTCCAGAACTTGCTGCATCCCTATCCAAGCTGTTCCAGTACTGCTATAATGTTGGCATCGACCTGGTAATGTGGAAAATTGCCCAGGGTGTCTCCTGTACACAAAAAGCAGGACAAATCCATCCTAGCCAATTACTGCCCCAGTTTACTTTCGATCATCACTAAAGTTACAGAAAGGGTCAACAGTGCAATCGAGTGACAATTGCTTCAGAATAATTGCTCACTGACACATTGATCCTGGTGGAACCAAAAACTCTCAGCTTCTGACCTCATTACAGCCTTGGTTCAGCCATGGACAGAAGAGCTAAGCTGCAGAAGTGAGGTGATATCAAGGCTGTATTTGATTGAGTATGACATTAAGGAGCCCCAGCAAAACTGGAGTCAATGGGAACCATTGAGTGGGAAATCTCTCAGCTAGCTGGATTCATACCTAGCACAAAGAAAATGGCCGTGGTTGTTGGAGGTCAGTCATATCAGATCCAGGACATTACTGAGGAGTTCCCTTGGTAGTGTCCTAAACCCAACATCTTCAGCTGCTTCAGCAATGACTTTCCTTCAATCATAAGGTCAGAAGTGGGGATGGACACTGATGATTGTACAATGTTCAGCACCATTTGCGACTCCTCAGATACTGAAGCAGTTCAGGTCCAAATGCAACAAACTTGGACAATATCCATGCTTGGGCTGACAAGTGGCAAGTAACATTCGCGACACATTAATGCCAGGCAATCACCAGTTCCAAAAAGAGAGAATCTTTTGAATTAACATTCAATGGAATTACTATCACTGACTCCCCACTATCAACATCCTGGTGGTTACCATTGACCAGAGACTGAACTGGACTTGGCATGTGAATATAGTGGCTCCAAGAGCAGGTCATAGGCTCGGAACCCTGTGGTGAGTAACTCACCTCCTAACTCTACAAAGCCTGTCCACAATCTACAAGACACAAGTCAGCAGTGTGGTGGAATGCTCCTCCATTATCTGGATGCATGCAGAACCAACAACACCAACAACAGCTTGACACCATCCAGGACAAATTACTCCACTTGATTGGCATCCCTCCACCACTGATCAGTGCGACCACCTACAAGATGCACTGCAGGAACTCACCAAGGCTCCTTAGACAGAATCTTCCAATTCCACGATCGCTACCATCTTCAAGAACAATGACAACAAATGCATGGGAATACCATCACCTGGAAGTTCCCCTCCAGGCCATTCACCAAACTGACTTGGAATATATCACTTTTTGTTCACTGTCGCTAGATCAAAATCCTGAAACGCCTTCCCTAATAGCACAGTGGATGTACCTAAACCACATGGACTGCAGCAGTTCAAGAAGGCAGTTCACCACCACCTTCTCAAGGGCAATTGGGGATGGACAATGAATGCTAGTCTAGCCAGCGATGCCCACATTCCACGAATGAGTAAGACTCTCCTAATTTTTTTTTTGGTCAAGCTTTGGTCCATTGCTCTAAATATCACCTTTGTTTCATTGTCAACTTTAGTTACATAATACCTGTGCAGAAACCTGAGGCGTTTTATTTTTAAAGACAGTACTGTAAGTTGTTGATGTGTCATTCTGATGTTTATGGATAGTGTAGTATAAAGAGTTAACAGAATGGTTATATTAATCTATGGGACAAGTGATGATGTGACATTGACAGTCAGTCATGTGCCAGGTACTGGATGGACCAGCCAGCTAGCCATTGGGCAGCACGGTAGCACAGTGGTTAGCACTGCTGCTTCACAGCTCCAGGGACCTGGGTTCGATTCCCGGCTTGGGTCACTGTCTGTGTGGAGTTTGCACATTCTCCTTGTGTCTGCGTGGGTTTCCTTCGGGTGCTCCGGTTTCCTCCCACAGTCCAAAGATGTGCGGGTTAGGTTGATTGGACATGCTAAAATTGCCCCTTAGTGTCCTGAGATATGTAGGTTAGAGGGATTAGTGGGTAAATATGTAGGGATATGGGCGTAGGGCCTGGGTGGGATTGTGGTCGGTGCAGACACGATGGGCCGAATGGCCTCCTTCTGCACTGTAGGGTTTCTATGAATCTATGACCTATGACTGCAATCCAGGTTTGGTATCCTGCTCCGTAAAGCATCTCATTGACACACTCATTGGTGGGTAGTGATGGCATCACTGCATGAACAGTCTCTGCCCCTATCCCAGCTGTCTTCAAGCTGCAAAGACACAGAGATTCCCGCTGGAAGATGGTCTGCGAAGTATTTCCAGCTCCAATCCAGGCCAGTTCTTTCATTTCTTTTGCGGTGCTGGATGAAAATTGGTTCATCGATAACCATGTTTCCCAAGCTATTCACTCGCTCCTGACTCGGTAACTCCGCCTGTGCTGATGACTAACGGAAGTTTAATCCGGCACCATTTTGAAACGGTTGTGATGTGGCGCAAGATGGCAGTTACAATTAGCAGCAGGTGTGAAGAGCAGCACATTGCCACTGCTCCTGCTCGGTTAGACTCTCCAAAAATCGACACCACCAGAAATTGGCACCTACCTTACACTTCTTCAGTGAAGTTCACCAGCATTTCCAGGACTTCCAGTTCTTCAATGTGGAGGTTAGTTGATTCCCAACAGGCCTCAAACTCAACGCAGGTGAAAGAGTATCAATACTAGTTGATCACCTTGCATGGCTCTGCACAATTCCTCTTCAGCTTTCCACTATGTAAACCCAGGGCTGGTTTGAATAAATCTACATGTCAGGGGTAAGATTACCACCACAATGTGCCATAACGAGCGACAGATCATGGCAACCCTTTACATCATCCGCAACTAAAGCATTTCTCTACTTAGCTGGAATGTGCGTGTACATTTGGGTATCATACAGAAAGTCAATGTGATTCTTCCATCGCATACCAGGGTCATTTCTGCCAGGGATTTCCACAAGCTTTGTCAAGGACTGGTGAAGCTGAAGAAAGAATATCATATTTCTCTGCTTCCAGACTCCATGCTGATGTATCTGTTTATCTCTAGGAAGGTGCCACAGCCCTTATTGTCCAAGGTTAAGGGTGTTATCCCCCTGCCTTACAACCTGATGTTCTAGTCCGGTCACCAATCCCACCTTTGGCTTTATGTCGATCTTAATAAAGAGCTTAATAAAGCCATGCAGGTGGAAGTCCATCTGATGAAGACAGTAGATTACAATTTGGCTAAGCTCAGTATTTCTGTCCATTTTATACAACTCAATGTGAACAGCGTGTTTTAGCAATACCCCTAGACTCCTGACAACCTTTTTCACACCCTTTGGTCAATTTTACTTTAACCACCTCTCATCGGCTTTTCATCTGCCCCAGAGATATTCCAATGGACCATATCACAAAGTAATGTCTGCCATATGGACAACATCCTCACGCATGGTTCTATAAGAGGCGAACATGACCATAGGTTTAGGGAGGTCCTGAAGACTCTCCAGGCTGCAGGCCTCAAGCTGATTGACAAGTTTGAGTTTACCAGGACCAACATAAAATTCCTAGGAGACATCATCCAACGGAATGGTATTATGGTAAAACCACTGTAGTGCCTGCTGCACAATCTGTTTTAACCCTTATACGGTGGACAAATAACTGCGAGTAGACGTCTTGTTAGTACAACCAATATTTATTTAAGACACACAATCAATAATCACCCACCCAACCAACAATAATTTATCTTACAGAAAATACTAGAGTTCAAGTCCAATACAAGGCCTTGACTTAACTTTGCGTGACTGGCAAGTACCCAAGCAGATATTGGCCTTTATGCGTTGGTCTCGGTCGTCCTCTGCGTAGTCTGGTCCTTTGGTCTGGTCTGGCACTCTGGCTCTGGTCTTCCTTCCTTCTCGGGTGTGGTGGCTCCCCTCGTGCTGGTCGTCGCTGGCGATGGTCACTGTTGTTGTAGCCCGTTCGGGGGGTCAGAGAGAGAGAGAGATTCTTGGTTGCGCAGCACTCTTTATACCCCGTTGGGTTTCGCGCTCCTTTTGGCCATTGCCAATCAATCAATCAGGACTTGATCACCCTGATCGATAAAGTCCAATCGGGTGCTGCCACAACAATCTCTGGGTGTGTCCCCAACGGCCATGTCTGTAGGCGCTGGAGGCATGTAGAGTACACACCTCCCTCCCAAATAAGGGGTTACACCACCCCTATGTCTGGTAAACAACACAGTTTGACCAGAAAGTCTCTTTTGTCCTGGAGATGACCCATATCCTGTGTATTCATTCATCTGGGTTGCAGCCTGTTTATCTCTGTCTTTTAGGCTGCAGCCTGTCATTTTAGTTCTTGCCCAATTGTCCCAGAGTGCTTTACAAATCGCCATTTTAGATGGCCCGTTTGGCCACAGTCCCCCCTTTGATCCTGAACACGAAGCGTGATGGATCACAAACTCAGGACCAGTATCTGTCAGGAATTCCCCAGTCACTCAACAGTCAAGTAAGGCCCAGGCATTGGCATGCACAGTAATACATTCCAACAACATATTCCAGAAGCTACAGACAACAACCCTCTACAAATACAAACAACCACATATTCTAAACACCATTATTACAATAAGCGAATTACCCACAAATACAGACAATCAGATATTCCAAACACCATTATTACAAGAAACTAATTATAAACCAACATTCAAGCAAACATTAGAATAAAGTATTCGCAGATCTGAGGCACATTTTGGTAGTAGGATTTCCAACGGCTCATTAGTACAAATCGCAAAATGGCAGGCTTCCTGTAAACATTGCTCTACTGAATTAGAGGGGACCCTGGTTCAAGGGCGGACCCTACGTTCTGCCTCCGGGTGGTCCTCTTTTTTCATCGGCTGAATTGGACTGTGAGGATGATTAGGTATACCAGGGTGAACAAAATCAGTAATACCGCCAGGTGTGACATTACGCGAACAAATGGGTGGATTTGGATGTTTGAGCCCCAGTTCCAAAGGTCATCCCACCAAGAGGTGACTTTAATTTCTTTAATCCTCCTTTTCACCTCTTGGGTCTGCTGTACTACTTTGATGAAGGTTCTGTGGGCTGTAGCCAATTTTGCCCAAATCGGGTTCAATTCCTCTGGCAGGAGTTTTAGGCTTGTGTCATATTTCTCATGGTACTCCCCTAGAGTCTGCCGGAGCTCGTCAGTGGCGTTCAAATCTACCCTCTCCCTCTTATGAATGTCTATTACTTGAATGAGGGCCACTCTGGCTGGTATGTCTGGTTTGATGCAGAATGCAGTATTAGTAATGTTACAATGTGTCGCGCCGTACTGATACTGTTTCAGGGAGGTGGTGAGACAGTATCTCCCTGCTCCCTTGTAAGCCACCCGAGTTATGTCTGTGTCCAGGCTATGAGCTTTGACTGAGCAAGTTAGGCTAGTGTTTGTTCTGAAGCCACACAGTGCATGCTCATTTAAGTAAACTGGGTACGGGCATGCGATTATTTCGTCAGTTTGCTGACATCTGTCCAGAGTAGTGCCTATGAGCCTCCCTTCTTTCTCCACTGTGTATGGTAAAGTGCCGTCGTGCCCTATCCAGATATCCTCGTCGATAGTCCCTATATTCTGCACTTCAAAGACCCTCAGTCCGACCCGGTCGTCAGTGATTATGGGGAGTCCTAATATAATTCCCAGGGCTTTCCCTGGAGTCCCTTTGCAGTCATTATTGAACCAAACTTTGGTCAACTGTCGCATTTGGCAGCCAGATAACTCGGGGTGTTTCTTACCCGTAAATCGGTGTTCCATCTGTTCGTCACTAATCCAAGACGGAACCTGTCCACTGCGTACCTGCTCTAGGTTTTCCCTTCGCTGTTCTATCATCCACTGTCCATATGCACTATATAAGTCCAGTTCTGTTGTCGGTCATCATCCTCTAATTTTTCCCTGATAATTTGATTGACTGTCTTGGTGTGTCCTTCTAATACAGCTACCATGTGGCTGCTGGCTATGTTCCCAGTCAGTTCCCCTTCAGCATCTTGCTGATTGTCCTCATTGATGGAACTCAGTGTCTGTTTAACCTGTTGGGTCAGAACCCTAAGTTTATTGTCCAGGTCAGCTAAATCAAGGGCATTGATGGTTGCTACCCCTGCCCCGTATGCTGTGGCCATGTCATTGACTAACTCCCTCCTGGATCTTTCCTGTCTTTCATCCATTCCTACCTTCCGTCCTAACAGTTTGCGAGTCAAGTGGAGTCTCTTAAGTTGGGGAGAGCACCACTCTGGCAGTTGGGTCCCAGCTATATCCACCACCACAGGTACCAGTTCGTGGTGAATGTTGTCATACAAGGTTTTCCCTGTGCGTTTTAGTATCAATCCATTCTGTGGTCCGGGGGTGGCTTCAGGACAAATTGAGTGGGATGGGTCTGGAGTTGGCTTCGGCCCAGTTCTTATTTCATACAATGCAAAGTTCCCCTCTATGAGTGTCCCGGGGCACTGCTGCCCGAGCTCTAATCCTTTTTCTGGGCTGTTGGCCAGACATCCAATTTCAAGGCACCCATTATTTGAAAATCCCCACCAATCCCCTTCTATGGTGACACTCAGATAACATTCAGTTGAACTGCCATTTGGTTTTTTTGTATACCAGCTGCTGGTTGTTACACCCAAACATTATACTCTTCTCGGGGTGCACCCATAACACACCCTCCTCACATTCCCCTGCGTCAGGTAGGGCAAACCATAAATAACCGGGATACCACAAGTTATCTTGCTTGGAATGTCCTGTGTGCTTATCCCGGTGATGAGTCTGATGAGGTAGATCGTAGGTTGCATTTCTGTCGTCGTCCGTCGCTGTCCTGAGGAGATCAATGTAATTTCTGCTGTTATTGCATCTAATATTTGTTGTATATACATATATCTAAACTGTTCATGCCCACCCCTTTTTTTTTGAACACTCATTTCACAGTGGTGTGGTCAGGAGGACCTACGTATATCAAATGTCGCTTGCATGTCATAGTTTTTTTAAAATTCTAATTGTGGAGCACTGCAGAGCAATTTTTGTTCAGATCGATGAATAGACGAGTCGTGGGGTTGTCAGAAAAGAGTTTATTTAACTGGCCAGCAAAATCAAGGCGGCCGGTTTTAGTCTAGCAGCAGTCACCATCAACTAAAGGGATTCGAACAACACTGGAGTCGGTCTGTAATGACCTGAAGAGGTGTCTGTTCTATAAGTGTGTTGGAGTTTGAAGGTGGGACGGCTGTAAGATGTAGCACGAGTGCCTCTAAGAGTTGGAAATGTGTCCCTTTAACATTAGGGGTAAAGAGATGACCCTTCTATCACTAGAACACTGGAAATAAAATTCTCAGTGTCACTTGGAACGCTAAGGAGCCGGGTTAAGAGCAGCTGCATATTGTACCAGGCTTTTGCACTGTAAGAGTTTTGTTTGTTTCATTTCTTGTTGAAAATGTAGCTCAGTCACCTTGAAGATTTTAAAATTTAGCACAGCTGCCTCAATGATTCTAAAATTTAGCATAGCTGCCCCAAAGATTTTAAAATGTAGCATAGCTGCCCCAAAGATTTATATAGTTGGCTTAATGTTGTCTTAACTAGAGAAAAGTGGCGAAAGAGCTGGCATCGGATTATATAAGTAACCTGGTTAATCGTACTAGCAGTATACAACTGCTTGTAAGCGGGTGCTTCCATCAGAGATTCTTGTACCTTGCATTGGTCTGTGCTGTAGGCTGAATTTCATCATCTGGAGCACCTTAGATTCCTTCATTCAGCATTTCCGTTAACCAATTGCCCAACAGAGACTCATCTCCTGAATCATTCATCTCATGGGGCTCCATCATTATCTCCTCACCTGGTTTCCATACCCGTGTCTGCTCGTTGGACTGCACTGTGGGGGTCTGCGTTTAAATCAGGGTTCAGAGGTCCTTCATCCTCATATCCCAGTCTAATTAATCTATGTGTCTGGTCCCTTATCCATGTGGGGGATGCAGCATCGGGTGTCCCCATCAAAATAACCCGGTGTCGTTTAGTCAGGGCCTCACTGTTGGGTCTGGGGCTGTTAAGGTTTATGTTTATGGGAGAATCCATAATGCTGCGAGGGCTGATATCTAGCGAGTTGCGCCAGTCCTCTAGGGTGCGCAAGTCTCCTGTTATGTCTGGGTCGATCAGTACCCCTAGGGGCACTACAGGTGTGGACGAGGCTCTGGGCTGTAGTGTGGTCGGGGTAAGGGTCTGGTCTGATCCTGAAAGTGGATGAGAAGGTGTCCGGGGAAATGCATTTCCTGGGTGAGGCCATTTCGGTCGCCTAGTGTCATCCTCCCCGATCTCTAATGAGAGATGCTGGAAGTGATTATTCTGAGTCCCGTAAGCTTTCAGTTGATTGATGTGGAACCAACCAGTTTTCCCCTTGACTTTATACACTGAGGGGCTTATTTTGTGGGTGATGGTGTGCGGACCTGCATATCTCGGGGACAAGAAAGAACTGGGGTTGTAGAGGGAAATCATCACCTGCTGGCCAACCATATATTCTACCGGGTGTACCCTTTTATCGAAATATGCCTCGCTCTGTTTCTTTTTAACTCCTAATCGGACAGCCGCGGCTAACTGGGCTGCTTTAATGTTTTCGGTTCTCTGCTGGACAGCTTTCTCGTGGGTGAGCGCTGTGATAGCAGACTCAGTTAAATCAAACCCCAATAAATATTCAGCTCCCCTCATAGGTCGGCCAGTCATTAATGTGTGGGGGGTGAATCCAGTAGAACTGGAAACGGTGTTATGTACCATCATGAGGGCAAAGGGAAGTACTGTATCCCATGTTGTGTTGTTTTGCTGCACTGTCTTTCTAATGATCCCTTTTAGCGTTCGGTTCATGCGCTCTACGATTCCACTGGATGAGCTTGACGCCAAACATAGCCATAACATTCTGCATCACCCGCCCGGTGAAATGTGTCCCTTGGTCGGACTCTATGCTGGAAGACCCCATCGTGTAAACACCTGCTGGGCTAATATCTTTGCGGTGGCCTGAGCTGTGTTGGATCTAGCGGGGAATGCCTCGACCCATTTGGTGAAAGTGTCTATTATTACTAGGACGTATTTAAATCCATTCCTACATGGTGGTGATCCATTTTGGCAGATCCAATGGGATGAAGCAGCAGTATAATATGAAGGGTACCATTCTTAGCAGTGTAGAGGATCAGAAGGACCTTGAGGTCCGGGTCCATAGGACTCTTAAATCGGCCTCGCAGGTGGAGGATGCGGTCAAGAAGGCGTACGGCGTACTGGCCTTCATTAATCGAGGGATTGAGTTTAGGAGTCGGGAGATAATGCTGCAGCTTTATAGGACCCTGGTTAGACCCCACTTGGAGTACTGCGCGCAGTTCTGGTCACCTCATTACAGGAAAGATGTTGAAGCCATTGAAAGGGTGCAGAGGAGATTTACAAGGATGTTGCCTGGATTGGGGGGCATGCCTTATGAGGATAGGTTGAGGGAGCTTGGTCTCTTCTCCCTGGAGAGACGAAGGATGAGAGGTGACCTGATAGAAGTTTACAAGATGTTGAGAGGTCTGGATAGGGTAGACTCTCAGAGGCTATTTCCAAGGGCTGAAATGGTTGCTACGAGAGGACACAGGTTTAAGGTGCTGGGGGGTAGGTACAGAGGAGATGTCAGGGGTAAGTTTTTCACTCAGAGGGTGGTGGGTGAGTGGAATCGGCTGACGTCGGTGGTGGTGGAGGCAAACTCGTTGGGGTTTTTTAAGAGACTTCTGGATGAGTACATGGGATTTAATGGGATTGAGGGCTATAGATAGGCCTAGAGGTGGGGATGTGATCGGCGCAACTTGTGGGCCGAAGGGCCTGTTTGTGCTGTGGCTTTCTATGTTCTATGTTCTATGGCGGTAGTAGGCTGATATAATCAATTTGGAAGTTTGTCCCCCGGGGCCTTCTACTGGGTGTGTGTGCCTTAGCTCCGCTTTTCTGGCATACCTATCGGGATTGTTCTGGGCACAAATTAAACAATTGTCGATATAATGGGTAATGTCATCGTGCAGTTCGGGCCACCAACATCATTCTTTTAATCGCTCGATTGTTGTCTCTATGCCCTGATGGCCATGTCCATCATGGTACTGGTAGATGAGCTGATTTCTGTCCAGGGTAGGGACTACATATGTGCCTGCCTTTAATATCAAACCATTCTGAATCTGTATTTTGTCTTTCCATTTCTCATTTCGGGCTGGGTTGACTCCATCTAAAATTTGTTTTAGGGAACTGTCAGTGCGCTGTGCCTGGACCAGGTCGGCTATATTAGTTTGGCGAATGGTCACAGCGCTGACTCGCTCTCCTACAGGTGGCTGCCAAAACTGTCCCGTACGAGCACCGACTTTGGCTAGTGCATCAGCCTTACAGTTACCAGGTGGGGAGGTCCTGTGGTGGCTTCTAATCTTAATAATTCCATATGTGCGCCCTTCGGTGGCCTGCGGAACGTATTTTAATAAGGGGGCTGACGGTAGGGGCTTTCCGTCCGCAGATACGAAGTCTCTGGCTTCCCATAACAGTAGGAACTCAGTCAGGCTGTTGCACACGTACATACTATCGGAGTGTATGTTGGCAGGGGTTGGAAATAGGTCTGGGTGACTCACTACGAATGCGACTGCTGCTAGTTCGGCAGCTTGAGCACTCATATGGCTGGGTAGTTTGAGGGAAAGTTCTATTAGTGGCTGTCCCTGTTGATTTTCCACATAGACGCCACATCCTGTGATTCTGGTCCCATTCTCTACGGTGGATGAACCGTCTACATAAATTCTCATGGCTGAGTCTGTCCGTTGGGTAGCTGTCTGTTTTGTTCCTGATCGTCTCTCCTGTTGTTTCGGGATAAACGGACCTGTGGGGTCCTTTGTGGCTATAACCTGACACTCATGCGGATCTCCCCCATAATTTAAATTATCTGCCAGGAACGTGGGCACTTTGGTTCGCTTTACAATGATGTCCCTACCCTGCAGTAGTAGTGTCCAACGGACCTGGCTTACTGAGCCGTCTTTAAGGCGGCCATCCAGCAGAAGCCGAGTTAGGGTGTGTTCAGTGAGAACGGTTATTGGGTTCAGTCCGGTGATATAGGCGAAATGCTGCACGGCCCAAAATACTGCGAGCAGGTGTCGTTCGCACCCGGAGAAGCCCTGTTCGACTGGGTCCAATACTCGTGTGAGGCACAGGCTACTGGGCCTGGTCTACCATGTCTTTCTTGTAGTAATACTACTGAAAGTCTGTGGTCGGTGGCTGCAACTTCTAAGGCGTATGGTAGATCTGGGTCAGGGACTAGTAAGACTGGCGCTGTGGCGAGGGCGCGCTTTAAATCGGTTACTGCGGCTGTGTGCTGCACAGTCCACTCCCAGGTCGCGTTTTTCTTTAGCAATTCGGAAAGTGGGGCTGCCTTGGTGGTGAAGCTGTCTATATGGTTCCAACAGTACCCTACTAGACCGAGGAAAGATCGGAGGGCACTCACATCTCAGGGCAGTGGAAGTGTGAAGTCAATCCTTTTCTTTTCGATCTCCCTCTTCCCATGGGTAATCACTGTACCTCGGTATATAACCTTGGGTTGCAGAATTTGGGTCTTTTTCGGGTTGACTTTGCAGCCTAATGAGTGGAGCAGTGCGAGTAATTCATCCCGCAATGTTATATGCTCCTCTTTGGTGTTAGTCTGTAACAATAAATCGTCAACATATTGGACCAAGCACTCGGGTCGGGAAAACTTTTCTAGCCTAGTAGCTAGTCGCCTGTGAAAGATGGACGGGGAATTATGGAAACCTTGTGGTAGGCAAGTCCAAGTGTATTGCTGTCCTTGGAAGGTAAAGGCAAACTTGTACTGGCAAGACCGATTTAAAGGGATGGACCAGAAGCCGTTACTAATATCTAGTACCGTGAAAAGCTTTGCCTGGGCTCCCTGTCTCTTCATGGTGACGGGGCTTGTGGCTACTGTGAGGGCCGTGAGTGGGGTAACCTTATTTAATTCACGATAATCGACCGTTAACCTCCATGATCCATCTACCTTCTTCACGGGCCATATCGGCGCATTATTTGTGGATGCCACTCGTCTCAACACCCCCTGCTGTAATAGACTATCAATTACTTTGGCCACCTCCCCCTCTGCCTGTCTGGGGAAACCGTATTGTCTCTATGGTTTCGGATCCGGCCCTTCAATTAACACCTCCCCAGGTATCTGGCCACAATCATGTTTATGCCACGCAAACACCCCATTGTTTCTTTGAAGCATCTCCCTGACGGCTGGATCACTACTAATCGTTAAGGGATCAAACCTGAATTCTCCTATTGTGCTAACCCTATTAGCATATGTTCCAACTGGAATGATTGATGGCGCTCTGCTAATCGTAGCCATCTGCCAAATGCATCGATTCGCTGGATTGAATGAAAGATTAAATTTATTCATATAATTGGACGCCAGGATGTGTTCAGCACTTGGGGGAAGGTCAACTAACACCACCGGATGGTCACACACCATGTTACCTAGGCGGACCTGTACAGGGGCTGTAATGTGTCCCTCCTGCATGTGTCCTGTGAATCCACTGAGTGTAATTGTGTCTGTAGTTGGCCAAGGGATGTCTGTCTTTAATTTTGATACATTCAGGGTAGTTCGGGAGCCTCCGGTATCCCAAAGGAATTCTACGAGGTGGCCTCTTACCTTGCCGTTAACTAGGGGTCTCCCTACGCTATCCCACCCTGTGCTAAAGACCCAGGTTGGGGAGGCCGGGCACCGTCAATCTAGGGTTCCATAGGCGGGGACAGTTGGATACGGTGATGGGCTCGTGCTTACGCTATGCATGGGGTGACCGGGACCTTCCATCGGCGGTGGGCGGTGTTCTCTCTCGTACCTAGGAGCTGCCCTAACTGGTGGAGCCGGTGGTCCTGGTAGTCTTGGGGACCGTGTATATGATGGCGGGGGTCTCCTACAATCTTGGGCGAAGTGTCCTGGCTGCCCACAATTAAAACATGTCCCTCTATCTCTCCCTGGGGCTGCTGTGTAAGGTGGAGCTGTACCTCTCTGGTATTGGTGATCCCCTCTACCCTTGTTTCTCCATACTGGACCCTGGCTAGCCCTCATCGGAAGCATTCTCGCCTCCCTTTCTGACCGTGACATTAAGGCTCACTGAACTTCCTGTTCCCAGACTCGAGCTAAGCATCTGAGAACCCATGCTTCATTGTGTGAGGTCTCTGCGGGGTCACAATTAGCACAAGCTTTCTTGCCTTCCTCTGTGGTGTGCGAGACTAATGTCCTGGCCCATTTCGATGAATCAGCCTCATTTAATCTAGCCCGATCTAATTCCCCATGTACTCCCATGAAGTGGATCCATAAACGACCGGCAAAGGCAGTCGGATGTTCCCTTTTCCTCTGTCTACATTTATTTAGTAAGAGTTTTAACAACACCAGGTTAATGTCCAACAGGTTTATTTGGTAGCAAATGCCATTAGCTTTCGGAGCGCTGCTCCTTCGTCAGATGGAGTGCATATCCACTGCCCAGTAGGCCCTGTCCCCTCATACCCCGGCCCTTGGCAATGCCTGGTTGGTGGTGCCAAGCTGTCACTGCCCAAGGAGCAGCCCCCAGGCCCCCGACCTTGGGGGGGGGGTGGGTTGGGGGGGGGGGAGGCGGGGGGAGGTGTCTCAATGGCCTTTGGTCCTATTGGTGAGGCCATGACTTCTGGTCCCCATTGCTGGGGACCACCTGTGATTCTCGCCGAAGAGAACCTTGCCCAGTGAGGCCGCAGAGGCAAGTGAGCCCGGACGATTAAGTGTCGTCGTCCCCCCCCCTTGTCTTCCTTAGCAAACATACTTGTGGTTAATGATTATTAATCTTGTTGATTAGAGATAATCAGATGTCATTCCACATCAAAGTCATTGAGGCGATATAAACTGTCTTTTACACTCACAGGTTGCAGGACAAAATTACTTCAGATAATGGGCTCAATTTGCAAGTGACCATTTTCAGAAGTTCAGCATTAATAATGGGTTTTCCCATGTCACCCACTCCCCTCTTCATCTCCAAGCAAACGGGGAAGGTGAGTGAGCAGTCCAGACTAGTAAGCATCTGATGTCCAAGAATTCTGATTTGTATGAAGCACTTATGCAGTATTGGACTATTCTCATAGACAACAGATTCTCTCCAGCTGAACTCCTTATGGACCATCATTTAAAAATGCAGGTTTCCCTAATGCCTGCAAACCTTCAGCCTTATATCATCCTTGCTGACCTGAACACTGTGAGAGTTAAGAGGTTGAACCTCTGCAAGAAACAACAACAATGGTACAGTGCCAGACACGGAGCTAAATCTTTGCCATTTTTGAGGACAAGTCATCAAGTATGGATCCTGCACCGTAAAGCCGAAGACCTCATTCTCACTAGCGTGGAACATTCATGCTCATATTTGGTTCAGAGACCATCTGGTAGGATCTGAAGAAACAGATGAGCCCTTGTTGCACTCATACCCACCAGCATGCAGGGTTTCAACTACCATGAGATGTGGATCTAAGCACTCCAGACACTTCAAATGGTGTTGACCCACCTCAAGACCCATTTCCACACCTCTAATTCAGTGAAGAAGTCATCAGGACAGGCTCAGGCAGAGCGATGAAGGCTACCCAGAGACTCAATCTGTAACTGAGGGTCTCTGGGAGAGGCAGAAGGAGACAGTAATGGCACAGTGGTTAGCACTGCTGCCTCACAATACCAGGGACCCGGGTTCGATTCCCGGCTTGAGTCACTGTGCAGAGTCTGCATGTTCTCCTCATGTCTGCATGGGTTTCCTCCGGGTCCTCCAATTTCCTCCCACAGTCTGAAAGATGTGCTGGTTAGGTGCATTAAATTCTCCCTCAGTGTACCCGAACAAGCGCTGAAGTGTGGCGACTAGGGGATTTTCACAGTAACTTCATTGCAGTGTTAATGTACCCTAATTGTGACACTAATAAATGAACTTAATAATTCAAAATTGAAGGTCATGTAAGTAGTTAAAATAAAGTTTCATACTGTTGTTAAAAATAAGTTAATGTACTTGGGGGAGGTATAAAATAATAGGTTAACAGAATCTATGGGGCATACGATGATGCGGCAGTGATATCAGTCAGTCATGTGTGAGGTACTGGAGGGTGCATAACCCTGAGGGGAGGTGTGCCTTCTCTGTTACTCATCATGTACATATTGTAAATAATGTAAAGAACCTAGTGATACATTATTAATCTGTAGCTCTTACTAGAATCCTGGTCTAGCAGATTCTTACAACAGGTGGTACAAAATTACTTGAAAGCGTATTGGTCCCAATTAACTTGTAGTTCCAATCTGAGAACACTTATAAATTCCAAATGTGATCGCCACGTTAGGGTACTGATAATGCAAAAGATTCTTTTCAGAATAGAGGGTCCAAGCATCCTCCAGGAAAATCGGGACATTAATATGTTGCTCAAAGGAAATCAGCAGATTGTAGAATTTTTGAGGGCACACTGGCAATGAGTCAACACTATGGATTCTATCAAACATTGACCCTAGAATTTCCTTGGACTATTATGCCGGGTTTCAGGCAAATTTGGGAAAAAAGAGGAAAATAAGGTGAGGTGACGTTGAGTTGAATCCTGTTTCGAGAAACTCTTGATAATATTTTCCTTCCAGGGCAAAGTCAACAGCCAACAGCTGCTGATAAAACTGTGCCTGTCATATGCAAATATTATTTAAATGAACCTGCAGTCATTAACATTGAACTTCGCTTCGTTACCATTTGTGATCCACTCTTAAAATTCATATTGATGTTAAAAGATATTCTGTAGTACTCGAGTGATGGACAACAGATGGAAAGGGCAGGGGAATGAATCTAGTGAACAGTCCTTTCAGAGAGCTAGCACTGATATGATGGAGTAAATGGCCTCATTATCTTAAATGTATTTTCCTTCTCTTGTCCCTGCACCTACAGCAATTTTCTATCTACATTTATTGAATCCAAGAAAATAAAGTGGGGAGAATAAAATAGCCCATTGGAGCCCACCAATTTTTTCATCCATTTAAGTTAGTGCATGAGAAATTGTACAGGCTACTTTTTTGACAGGCACATCTCATCATCTGGTTTTCTTGTGTTTGTTGTACCCAGATGATTTACTTGCCCAAGGATTATGTAAATCAGTCTCACCTATTCAGTCTCACCAAGACAGACACATATATATATGTTCCTAAACTTTACATTGGAAAGTTTTCTTTCCAATGTTGAATGCAAACACGATATAAAACTGATAGATGTGTCAAGGCTACAATCTTGTGTAATAAAACTATACCATAGAGAATCATTCAAGACATAAATGTTCTTTTCTTGATGACTGTGTTCTGACTAGTTATATAAAAATCCAACAATGTAATATTTAATGGATCATGGATTTTTATCACTGAATTGTTTCATGCATCAAAATATATTATGGTTCTCTTGAAATTATTTAACAGTGATGAAAAAGGATTGTACAAGCCTGGTGTCCTTCTTACTCAGGCTTCTTTAAGATATTTAACTTCAAACAAGAAATATGTGGAGGCAATTTTATTCCAAACTTTCTCATATTTGTGTTTCTGTTCACTGATATGGTTAAGAGATGCCAAGATGAAACTAGTCACTTCCTCAAAGAAAAAGAACATAAAAATGAAAATAAGAGGGTAAATATATGCACCTATCTCAGTGCAACGTTGAAGAGTGTTGAAAGTTAGGGAAAATTAGAAGCATTATTTGGTTAAAGACTAGTGCTTAGCTCAAGTGGACATAGCAAGAAAAGAGAAAATTACACTGAGATATTAAAAATCAAAAATCCAACTTCTAAACAATGATAATTGTAATTCTGGATCAACCAATTACTTCAGATATATTATTATATGGGGTGGCACAGTGGTTAGCACAGCTGTCCACGATATTTTGCCCATGTGTGTGCGTGCGTGCTATGGCGGAAGAGACTCCTGAAGTAGTTGGCAACGACCTGGGAAACAATAATGTTGGTACAATGTAGGGATTGGATGGGAAATCATAGAAAACATGTCTGCAATTCCCCAGTATGTGCTAGATGTAGGTTTAGATTTATCTCAAATGAGTCATAGTATCAGAATGGCATAATCCACAAACAATTAAAATCAGATCCTAAAATAGCTCAGCCATTTCAAGCCGGAATATTGACTATTACTTGGGAGCTCATTGTGGGTGTTGAATTTATGTCATTATATAACTGCATTCAATTAATTGACACAGAAGGCTGAATCAAAAATTTCTTGGCAACCAGTTTGTCCATAATTTTGGGAATAGATCACCTTCTGAGTGAAGACTATCATAATCCAAATCAATTTATCACCAGTCAATCTGGCAGGATCTATATTGGTAATTGGAAAATGGTTCCATTCCAAACTTTATTAATCATCTAGTTATTAACGTCTGAAAGATTGACTGCTTCAAATGAATAAATGCATTTATTGTGTTTCCTATTTGAAATGTTTGATATTAGACATTAGAAATGGATGGTAGTTTTTTTGTAACCTCATGGATAAGAAATGTGAATATTTTATTCCAAGTATGATCAAGAATACTACTAGAAACAGAAAATGCTAGGAAACATTCAGCTGCCGAGAGAGACAAAGAGTTAATGGCGAATTTTGCCGATTGGGCAGAGGACCCAAATTTGGATGGAAATTCAAACCAGAGCCATGCACAGTCTGGTGGTGGGACTTCTGACAAGTTCTTGCCAGCAAGAGCCAATTAAGGGCCAGCAGATGTGCAGCCAACCAATTAAGGTGGCAAGCAAATCCTAATCCCAGCAATTTGCATCAAGGTGTCATTTTTAAAGCCACATATATATCAAGCAGTCAGACAGGCTGAAGACACAAGACAAAAAGGAGGTGGTCAACATCAAAAGAGGCAGCAGAGGAATTATTTCAGAATGAGGAAGGGTCACTCCAAAATTCAGCAACGCCCCTCTCTAAACACCGCAGTGATGAGCATAGCGATGAAAACTTACAATTATCCCCAAACACAGCATTCAGTTGTTTCTAACACAACTCAAAGTTTGTGTGCCTTCACTGAATTCATTTGGAGCGTTGATCATTCTGTGAGTGTTTCTCGTGAAAAAATCACCAGGAGCATTAAGCAAGGCAATCCACTTTATATTATTGCTGACATATTTTGCCACTGTTTGTAAACATAAACATATCCCACAATGTTTTCAGAAAATTAAAGTAGAGGCATTGACATCTATTACCTGGGGATATTAGCAGTAGTTTGATTAAACCTTTGAATAATTAGTGTTCGTCCTCTTATATTTAGCTTTAGGAGCACAACGCAGGAGGAGTCCAAGCTCCATGGCCATTAATATCTTCGAGCAGAATTTGGGAAGCCATATTCTACAGGTAAGTGACACAACAAATTAGAATTATTTACTCACATCATTAATAATGGTTCATTCGTTGGTTCGAAATTTGTTATTTTGTTGAAAACCTGTCATCAAAAAATTTAGATTCCATATTTGATTTTCTATTGACCTGGCAAAGATTGAACATTGGCTGCAATTCTTTCATTTTGATAAATAGTTGTTAGCTTCTGATTTAAGCGCAACAGATATTCTTATCTGGAGAGGATTGGACGCTGTTGAGTTCTCATAACGTTTACTGCAAACATTGGGCAGAATTTTCCCAGAAACTGACTAAGTGTCATTTTGGGTGAGAAAACCGGTGCGATTTGTCTCAGCATATCTGGTGTGAATTGGATTGTGATCTTTCCGCACTTCATAGTTTTCTGGGAGGGGACAAGCTTCGGACCAGTTTGAAGAGGGCTGGGGCCTAATCACGCCAGCTGAGAGGGGTGGGGCCTAAATGCGCTGGCAACCCCGGCTTTACCAAGATCGAGCGCCATTTTTAAAGGGTGGCCCAATCTCAAAGTGAAATTGAAGACCCCCATTCCTTCCCTACTAGACATCGAGATCCAGTCCCTCATAGAAGGCATGTTTCCCTCCACCTGACCATAGATTGCCGGCCTGATTATGCCGCCCCTTCATGCTCTGCCCCCCCACTTCATTTTCTACCCCTTTCATGCCCCACCCCCTCAGGCACTACCCCCTCTCAGGCCCCCATCCCCTTGGCACAGCCCCATGGCACCTTAACAGCGCCAACCTGACAGTGTAAGTTGGCACTGTCCTGTTACGCTGCCAGCTGTCACTGGCAGGGTGCCATGGGAGTGGTGCTAAGGGGACAGTGCCAAGTCATCAGTGCCAGGGGGCCATGCCAGATGGACACTACCAGGGTGTCATGGGCAGTGGGTCCCCGATCACCCCAGGGGTTCAATGGCCTCTGAGCATCACTTTTGTTTTACTAACATCTTAACAGAGAAGGCAGAGAGAGGGCTGTAACTTCTGGGATCCCCAGCATTAATTTGAGGGGTACTCCAAAGATGCACTGGGGAATCCCTCTCGGAACCTCCCTGGTAAACATTTGTAAGGCTAAGCTAGCCCAGAAGTGCTAACTTCCTGTGGGTAAGAATGCTGGTGATATGAATGATTCGAAAATGTAATTTAAATCGCTAACTTCAGATGGTTCCGCAAGAGTTACACTAATAGTTAATCTGAAAAGTTAGAAGAATTAAAAATTCTTCCAACTTCAGAGTAACTATTGAAAATACCCTGACCTGGTCTACCCACCAAAGTCTGACAGCATTCCCATGCCCTTTCCAATATCTGATCCGCAACCCCTACACTGCTGTCCATCCTCCCCTGCTGGTCTGACCCATCCCACCACCTTGATGTCCGACCCCCAAGCCCCCTACCACCACTCCCCGCTCCCCCCCCCCCCCATAACTGTCATCAACTCCCAGACCCCCCATGCCACTGAGCCGATGTTTGAAACCCCTACGCCCATCCCAATGACTGAACCCTCAACCCCCATGATGTCTGACTTCCCTGATGCCCGTCCACCCCAATCTCCCTGCCCCTCTGATCTCCCCCACCTCACCCCCAAATCCTATCCACTTAGGCACTTATTTTCTCCCTTGCCTGTCTCAGACCTTTAAATATACCTGCTTTAAGGCAGCTAGTGCAATAAAAAAGGAATCAAAAAGGGGCATGTCCTCCTTCCCTCCAACTCTTTTAGACTTTGACGCTGGGCCTCAGAGACAATTGCTCCCTGGACTTTACCCGGCTGAGTCATTTGAGTCGGTTGAGCGAGACAGGCACAGATAATTGGCAATCTGATGCTGATGCCACCACTCCGAGAAGGCTATGGCCAGGAGAATTCCAGAGAATAGGGCCAAGGCAGCTGAAAGCATGGCACTGATAATGGAGCAAATAGAAGAGAGATAATGGGCAATTTACCCAAATCGGCTCCAAATACTGACGCCAACGTGAAACCCGGAGTCTTTCCCTTGGCGTTATCAGTGCTTGTCAAGTTGGATTCACCCACCTGATCGATGCAAATTTTTGCATTGCAGGAAACACGATGGCCAGCCCAGCTTTTCTGAGATTGAATCTCAACGTTCAGACACTGGCCCCCTTCCTTCCCACAACAGAAAGAGCAAACCCCAACTGACCATTGAGCAGCCTCAACCCCTCAACAGAGAGGTGGAACCTCCCTCCAACCACCAACTGAGAGAATGGGTCACCCTCCCCACAACACAAAGGCATGAGGGTGACCTGATCCCTCTCCCTCCACCAGACAAAGACTCCTGTATAGGGTCCTCTCAGGCCCTGGGCTCTCCCTTCAGGTCCCGCCCTTTGGCAGTACCAACCTTGCACTGCCCCTGGTATCCTGACACTGACACCCTGGTAGTGAAACCCTGAACAGACCCATTGGACTCCTCGGGGGGGAGGGGGGCCAAGGAGGTAAATGCTCTGCCCAGATGCCTGTCTGCTGCTGCTAGGATGCAGAGCGAGGGTTCCCCAAGAGACCTGTGGGGGCAATGATTGACCTCAAGACTTTCCCCCACGATGGGGATTGTATGGCTACATTGCCCCTTCTCGCCCTGGGAAAGCTGAAGATCACTCTTGGCATTGTGATTTCATGTAGCTCTGTGATCAAAATCTTGATTCTTATTTGTATTTTGTGAAAAATTTGAAGTGATAGGTCAATTTAATCCCCATGCCCCCTCAACATCTGGAAGGCTTCCAAATCACAGCAGCACTCCATTCTGCAGAAGGGATTACCTTTCTCTAAGAAGGTGCAGGTGCATGAGAAGACCCCTTTGACGTTATCTGATTCACAGGACAAATCACTTTCATGAGGGGGGATTCCCTTCACCACAGCTGCTCACAGCCCCTTTAACACTGCATTTTTATCAAGTCTCTGAGCCTTCCTAGAAAGCTGAAATCCCTTGCAAACATTTGAAGTCCTTTGAAATCCATACAAACGTTTTGAATCTCTAACCTTCGAAGTGCTTTGAAATCTCCTGCAAGCCTTTGAAGACCTTTGTTTTCATTCAATTTCACGGTCCAGTACCTTTAACTAGCCTTTGATTGACAGCTTAATTTTTTTTGTTTATTTATCTTCCCCTTCATGGTTGAATGCATCTGAAGTACCCCATTGTTCCTAACCACAATGTTTATAAAAATACTTGTTCTGCTTGACAGCTGTAGATAACCTCAAAGCAGCTTTGTGCTTTTATTTCCTAACTTATGTTTTACTCTATGATGAGGTAGTGAACGTCTTTTGAACATCCAGATAAATTACATCTACTGTAGTACGATTGTCTACTATCTCTGTTACTTCCTTAAAAAATTCTAAAAGTAAGGCTGAGCAAGATCTTTTCCATTTGAAATCCATGCTGACTATTCATTGTTACATGTTTTCATTTCTAGATGTTTTTCCATTATTATTTGTACTAAGGTTAAGATGATTATAACTCCCTGGGCATATTCTGTCCCCCTTCTTTAATGGTAGAATTTTGTTAGCTATCTGCCAGCCTTCTGGTGCTACACATTTTTCTAATTAATTATTATCTCTGCTATACCTTCCCTCAGGGTTGGTTAGCTCAGTTGGCTAGGTGGCAAGACAGTGAGGTAGGCAAGGGTGTGGGTTCAAACCCTATATAGGCTATGGGAATTCATGGAGACCAGGCTTCCCGCTCAGCCTCCAGACGTCAGTGGCTTTGGCGCTTTTCCTCTGCCCGCTGTCACCGGCTCCCTTCGCCTGGCCTCCTCCTGATTTCTTCTTCTTCAGCTGGGCTGGGCTCCTCTCTTCATCTTGACTCTGGACCCAGCGGCCGCTCTCTGCCGCGGCTAGCCACCCCCTTGGGCTTTGGGGGTCAGGGCTGTAGCCGGGTGGCTCTGGCCCTCCTGGTACTGCTGGTTGATCCTGAAGGAGCCTGAGACCCCGATGCTGGTCATCTGCCGCACTGCCTGGTTCACCCGCGAGTTGATCTGCAGCATGTCATAGCCGGTGGCTGACAGAGCCTTGTTGACACTGGCCAGTGAGAGGCCATGGCGCTCCCAGGAAGAGGCCACCGCCTCCACCATGTGGCCGGATATGATGGGCGCTCTTGCCCAGCCTGGGTAAGCCTGGGTGGTGGCGGGCCTCTCTGTCTCCTCGCCTTCCTGTCTTGGGAGGGGCCTTCGAGCAGATTGTCGAAAGCCATTTGCGGCGATGACGTTGCCTTCAGCACCTTCCCTTCACTGCCTTCCCAGTCCTCCTGGGGCCCGCGGGGACCGAAACTACTATTTAGCTTATTCAGTACATAGCTTTTTTATTTTACTGTATTTACCTCATTACTCATCTCATCCTTCAACGTCATGCTTACCTGTTCTATCTCACTAGTAAATACATGGAGAATCACCCCTTACACCTTCTGAGGTCTTTCAGGGCATTACCCCTGTGCGCCTTACTTACACCACTCCATTTTGCTGGTTGCCATTTTCTTGTCATTGTCCAATATGATCATGTTTCAGGAGGTGGGAACTTCAGGGGATGATGACATTCTGCCAGTCCCTTTGCCGGGACTGCAGAAGCAAGGGAACCTTTGATCACTCCATTTTGTGTAGGAAACTGTAGTGCACAATATTTGAGGCAGAGACCTAGGCTGAATTTCTCCAACCTCACCCGCGGATGGAATTATCCAGTCCTGCTGCTGTGAACAGCTGAGCGCTAAAGTCTCCATTCTAGCTGGCAGCGGTAGCGGGGCGTGCAAGACTGGAGAATTCCAGCCTTATGTTATGAGTGGGTCCTGCCCCATTTTTCACTTCCACCTTCCCAAGACCAGCAAATTCCCAGCTGGTTCTGAGGCAACTCGAGGTTGTTGTGTTTAATGCTTCAGATTACAGCCAATAATCTTCAAAAATGCTCAGTAGAGTACTGATGGAAATAAGTATATTCACTAATTGTATTGATGCTCCTGTACCTGCCAACTGTGTGGTGCTTGATTTCCAACAAAAAGCAAGGAAAAATGTACATTGCTGAAGAAAATAGTTTTGATTTGTTATTGATAGATGTTTATTAGTAGATGTTAGTCCTTTGCAATGGACTAATTAGAATTCTCAGCCGCAGAGTAGATTTTCTCAATTAGAAAGCAGAATTTTTACTTTTTCCTTGATTGTTAAATTATAATAAGTTTATTACGTGTAATATATTTAATATGCAATGTTAGTTAGTGTTCATCTGACTGCTTAATTTTTTCTCGTTGTCCATCACGAGCATCTCTAATCTATAAAGCACAGGCCAAATTTCTTGTCGTTCTATTGACAGTCAAGCCAATGGCTGAACTGAATTAATGCATTATCTACGTGCCAGTGTGGTGCACTGTTTTGTTTGAATCTATGAATTTATGAGAATTGTAAGTTATTTATTTATCAATTATTTGATCTATAACATGTTTTTAACATATTAAACCGCTTGTCAGATGTTTGAAATGCTGCACATCTGGTTCACAACTGTATTCATTAGTTTAATATACTGGAAATTGCTGAATAGGAGTTAAACTATACAAAATTGCCTTGTAGTCCTGTATCAAACTAGAAAATGTTATTTGTTTTCCATTGCACAAAAATACTGTGCACATTTCAAATAAATTTTCCTGTAAAACGTATTTGCACAATGGCACAATCGAGTGGCTATAGCACAGAATGAGGCCTTTCAACCTGTTGTATTGCCAGCTCTCTGCAAGAGCAGATCAGCTCGTCCCAATCCCCACCTTTCCCATTAGCACTGCCATTTCTTTTCTCTTCAGATAATTTTCCTGTGATTTTTTGAAAACCATGATTGTGTTTCCTACAGAATCTTAGGCACTGCATTCCAAATCCCAACTACTCACTCCTTATTTCACCTTTTGTTATTTTGCTTAAAATTCAAAGCATGTTTCAATTTCTTCTCGCATACTTTTCACTTTCCTCATCCCTTTGATGTCTTCTTCCATCCCATTTAAGGATGGCATCTACTCAGTGTCACAAACTCTGTCATAGATCTTCATGTAACTGAAAAGGCCGATTCTTGACTCACAGATTTTTGGGCACATGTGGCAGGACAATTTAGTGGGGTCCAGAATGCAGGATTTTCTTTCCTTTTTTCCCTTCTCCACCACTGCTCTGCCTCATCATTCAGGCCTTTGGACTCAGAGCATGATGTAGCTTGATGGACAAGTTTAGGCATTTTGAATGATCGGTAACAAACTCCTCCCAATTATTAATGTCAATGCTGCCATGCTTTAGGAAGAGCTTTAGAGTGTCTTTGAAGCATTTCCTTTGTCCTCCTCTGGAACTCTTTTGAGACTTGAGAAAAAGGGCCTGGCAGGGGAGATGCTTTTCAGTCATCCAAACAGTATGCAGTCCATTGTAGTTGATTTGGTAGGAGTTTTGCCTGAATGCTTCTAGTGCTCGCTTCAGCAAGCATTTGTTTGATGGTCATCCCATTTCCCCAATGCTCTGATATATCACTAACACAAAGTCCAAGTCTCACTACAGTCCATGAGTGAGATCAGGTCTCTGAAATCTCTCAAATTTGATAGTTTTTTGAAGTGGTGACAAAATAGATGAGAGCAGTGCGGTAGACATTGTCTATGTGATCAGTAAGGTTAGATCACATGGGATCCAGGGCAAACTAGCTAATTAGAAACAAAATTAGCTTGCTGGTAGGAGACAGCGGGTGATGGTAGAGGGTTGTTTTTCAGGCTGGAGGCCTGTGACCTGCGGTGTGGTTCAGGGATCAGTGCTGGGTCCACTGTTGTTTGTCATTTATATAAACGATTTGGATGAGAATATAGGAGGCATGGTTAGTAAGTTTGTGATTAACACCAAAATTGGTGGTGTAGTAGACAGCAAAAAAGGTTATCTAAGATGACAACGGGATCTTGATCGGCTGGGCCAGTGGGCCGAGGTATGGCAGATGGAGTTTAATTCAGATAAATGCGAGATGTTGCATTTTGGTAAGACAAACCACGGCAGGACTTACACAGTTAATGGTAGGGCCCTGGAGAGTGTTGTTGAACAGGGAGACCTAGGGGTGCAGGTACGTAGTTCCTTGAATGTGGTGTCACAGGTAGACAGGCTGGCGAAGAAGACATTTGGCACACTTCATCGATCAGAGCATTGAGTACAGGAACTGGGACGTTATGTTACAACTGTACAAGCCATTGGTAAGGCTACATTTGGAGTACTGTGTTCAATTCTGGTTGCCCCGCAATAGAAAGGGTGGTATTAAACTGAAAAGGGTGCAAAAAAGATTTACAATGATGTCATTGGGACTGGAAGGTTTGAATCATAAGGATAGGCTGGGATTTCTTCCCCTGAGTGTAGGAGGATAATACCTCCTTATAGAGGTTTATAAAATCATGAGGGGCATTGATAAGGTGAAATGCCAAGGTCTTTTCCCCAGGGTAGGGGAGTCCAAAACTGGAGGGCATAGGTGTAAGGTGAGAGGGGAAAGATTTAAAAGGGACCTGAGGACCTTTTCACACAGAGGGTGTTGCGAATATATGGAATGAGTGGCCAGAGGAGGTGGTAGAGATGGGTAGTATTACAACATTTAAGGTACGTTTGGACAGGTACATGGATGGGAAAGGTTTAGAGAGATATGGACCAAACACATTCAAATGGGACTAGTTCAGTTTCGGAAACCTGGTCGGCATGGACGAGTTGGGCCGAAGGGCCTGTTTCTGTGCTGTATATCTCGATGACTCTATGACTTTTGGTAGTCCATGCCTGACATGGTACATAGATGACAGCAGTCATTATTTTGTCGAAGTGGTCATTCTATTCATGAACTTGAACACTGAATGCTGGTGGAATCATGAGGATTGCCACACTCAAGCTAATTAATTCCTCATCAGTACTCCAGCATTAGTTACTAATTGGCAATGTAATAACTATGACCGAATTTTTAAGCTTCTCCAGTCTAGGATAAGCAGAAGTAGACAGTACCCTTCATGAAAAACAGGCAAGTTTGCAGGGTGGCAGGTTATGCTGCAAGCAAACCTGTTGTACTCAGGAACTTCAAAGAGCAAAGCATCAGAAGCCAGTTGTTATCAACATTATTGGTCTCAAGGAAGCATTCCTCTATTAGCAGTCATTCTGGTACATCACAAGATGGTACAGCATTCCCTCATCGTATATTAACATTTTCAGAACGTCATAGCATGATTCCAGCTGCTTCGTCAACATCAGCACAGGTACCATGGACTCCTTCAGAATTATCATAGGAGTACATCAAGGCTGCATAGCTTCCCATTCTTTTTCCTCTTGGTTATCGATTTTATCATGAGGAGAGGCAATGGTGGGTGTAGACATTGGCATCCATGGCAACACCACCAGTATGCTAACTGAAACATTGGGCATATTCCAAGACATGATCATCAATCTTGAGAGTAACTGTGCCAAGGTTGGTTGATGCATCAGCTGTAAGGGGCGGCACGGTAGCACAGTGGTTAGCACTGCTGCTTCACAGCTCCAGGGACCTGGGTTCGAATCCCGGCTTGGGTCACTGTCTGTGTGGAGTTTGCACATTCTCCTCGTGTCTGCGTGGGTTTCCTCCGGGTGCTCCGGTTTCCTCCCACAGTCCAAAGATGTGTGGGTTAGGTTGATTGGCCATGCTAAAATTGCCCTTAGTGTCCTGAGATGCGTAGGTTAGAGGGATTAGTGGGTAAAATATGTAGGGATATGGGGGTAGGGCCTGGTTGGGATTGTGGTCGGTGCAGACTCGATGGGCCAACTTTCTGTACTGTAGGGTTTCTATGATTTCTATGATTAAGAAGACCAAGGATGCAATTCACTCAACTGCACTGGAAAAGTGTTTTTTGTTGGCGTCAGCAACACCTGTCAGGTGGAATTCAACCATCTTTATCATTTAAATTTTTGCACAATATAAAACACTCCAGGCGACACCATTTTTAAAGGGTGCCCCAATCTCAGAGCTGAGCATTAAACTCCATCTGAGTTGGGACGTCTTGTTAAAGTTGTACAAGACATTGGTACGGCCACACTTGGAATACTGTGTGCAATTCTGGTCACCCTATTATAGAAAGGATATTATTAAACTAGAAAGAGTGCAGAAAAGATTTACTAGGATGCTACCAGGACTTGATGGATTGAGTTATAAGGAGAGGCTGAATAGACTGGGACTTTTTTCTTTGGAGCGTAGGAGGCTGAGGGGTGACCTTATAGAGGTCTATAAAATAATGAGGGGCATAGACAAGGTAGATAGTCAATGGGGGGAATTTTACCATTCAGACTCTAAGGGCCGGATCCGGGCGTAATGCAGATCCGAGCTCGGAATCCTCTTCCCAGCGCGCCCATACGCTTTTTGCCGGCTCCGGTCCGATCCGCGCTGTGGGCGGGGCTTAGCGCTACCGGACCAATCGGAGCTCTGAACTGCGCATGCGCAGTTCGAAAAAAAATCCGAAGCAGCGCGCCCGGGCGCGAAAGAAAAAGCAGCAGAGAGAGCAGAGAGGATGGACTTGGGAGAATCTTGTAAACTGAAAATAATGTAGCATCTTCTTTGTGCTGCCTAATTATCTATGGGAAAGGTAATTAAACTACAGTGTCCTAGTGAGCAATTAGTGACCTGTATAATACATTTGTAATCTGTAACTGGATTGTTGATGCTCAAATGTTCAGAGTCCTGTGGTGAACTTGGAAGAATTGTCCCCCTGGTGGAACTCGGTTGGAAATAAGATTCAAGGAGATTACTAAATCTTGTTTTCATCTGAACATTGCACAGAATTAGAGGAATTCCCTTCGGAAGATAATGTCAAAATTATAATCGCAGGAACTAAAATCCTGACAGTCAAAAATTTGGGAAAATATTTCAAAATATATATCCCCCATCCATATTTTGAAATATATTCCCAAATGGGGTCCGATCCTGGGGGGGATCTGCTGAGGGGGGCCTGCCTCACAGGGGGTTTGATCTTGGGGGGGGGGTTTTGCCGGGGTGGTTAGTGGGGTGGTTAGTGGGGGGGGGGTCTGCGAAGGATGGTCGAGGAGGATGGTGACTTCACAAGGGCAGAGAGGGCTTCGGAGGTTCCCCTGCAGAATGTAAATCCGCTTCGGACTTTTATTCTGCAGGTCGCTAAAAGTGCGGATGCGGAATGGGCCAGAAGACGGTAAAGTGGGATTTGGCGGTAGAGTTGGGCGCATGGTTCATTAAGTCGATTTAAATGCATGCTAATGCATTTAAATCGTCGAGCTGCCCGATCCGGGCGCGGACCAGACTTGCGCCCGAATCGGGTGTCGGTAAAGCCGTGATCTACTCGGATTTGGGTGCAGATCCGAAAACGGGCGCGAAGGTTTGGTAAAACTGGGCCCAATATCTTTTCCCAAAGGTAGGGGAGTCTAAAACTAGAGGGCATAGGCTTAAGGTGAGAGGGGAGAGATACAAAAGTGTCCAGAGGGGCAATTTGTTCACAGAGGATGGTGAGCGTCTGGAACAAGCTGCCAGAGGTAGTAGTAGAGGCGGGTACAATTTTATCTTTTAAAAAGCATTTAGATAGTTACATGGGTACAATGGGTATAGAGGGATCCTGCGCCTAGACAGTGCCAACCTTGCACAGCCCCCAGCACCCTGGCAGTGATACCCTGATTTGGTGTCTTGGACTGTGAAGGGGGACAGGGGACAGGGCAGGGACAGGGGACAGGGCCTGTGTGCCCCTCTAGCACTGCCAAGTTGCAGAGCACAGATCCCCCAAAGGGACCTTGGGGTTGGCTGAGCTTGGTTGGGAGGAAGAGGTTGACCTCAGGACTCTCCCAAAGGATGGTGGTCTCGTGGCCATGCTTGTCCTTATTGCCCTGAAAAAAGTGATGTTCACTCTCAGGATGGTGATTTCAAACACCATTCTGATAAAGATATTCAGTATTATCTCTGCCCTTTAAAACCTTTGCAGTGTCCTGGTCACTTTGATATCCATGCCCCATGGATACCTGGAAGCCTTCAAAATCACTGCAGCACTCCATTCCACAGAAGGTGTTGACCTTGGTTAATGTCATAAGCTCCAGGTGTTAAATGCCCTCTTCAAAGTGCTCTGAAAGAAGGGAGCTGACAGTTTTACCAGTTTTACTTTATCCCATAAGGCCCATGCTCTGGAACCTTTTGAAGTGCTTTGATGGACAGCAGGCTATCCGTTCACTGGGGAGATCCCCTTTTAACATTGAAAGAGCTACGCTTGCTGTTTGACCTATTTGAAGTGCTTTGATTTACAGCAGGGATTGGGTTTTACTTGGGAGTTCACCCTTTAACCTGCAAAGAGTAGCATCTGGTGTCTCGCCTCTTCAAGGTGCTTTGATTGGCAGGTTGGATCAATTACCCATTAGCCAGGAACTTTGTTTTTTTTCCCTTAGTGGTTGAATGTATCTTAAGTGCTGCCTTTGTTCCTAATTGCAATGTTTGATAACATTCTGCCTTTGATTGACAGGTTGGATTAATTACCCACTAGCCATGAAGTTTCAGTTCCTCTTTTCTAATCACAATATTTACAAAGCAGGGGGCAATTGGGCATAATGCTAGGCCCCCTCAGAGTCCAAGATACCAGCTGATCAAGGTTTATCAGGACCTACGTGGACATTTCACAGTAACTTCATTGTAGTGTTGTGTAGGGTACTTGTGACATTTCCTGGTGGGGGTGGGGGGGGGTTGTTGGCAACATGCTGGGAGACCAGAGCATCCAACCTCATATGCGGTGCTGACATTTAAATATATTTTTATGAGTCTCAATTAGGTTTGCACCTAATCTCAGCAGGAACCTGATGAGGGGCAGGCTGGGAGATGCCCAGTGCAATTCCTGTTTTAGCATGACACCCAATTCACCAGCCCTTCAAGGTTCCCACCAAAAGATGGTAGTGGGCCCGGTGAATCCCCACCTAAGACAATGACGACTGAACAGCAACAAGATCTAAAGCAAATTACTGCGGATGCTGGAATCTGAAACAAAAACAGAAAATGCTGAAAGGTTTCAGGCGGTTGAGGTCATCCAGACTCAAAATATTAGCTCTGTTCTCTCTCCACAGATGCTGTCAGACCTGCTGTCCAGTATTTTCTGTTCTTGTTTTGTGAATGACAGGGCGGCACGGTAGCACAGTGGTTAGCACTGCTGCTTCACAGCTCCAGGGACCTGGGTTTGATTCCCGGCTTGGGTCACTGTCTGTGTGGAGTTTGCACATTCTCCTCGTGTCTGCGTGGGTTTCCTCTGGGTGCTCCGGTTTCCTCCCACAGTCCAAAGATGTGCGGGTTAGGTTGATTGGCCATGCTACAAATTGCCCCTTAGTGTCCTGGGATGCGTAGATTAGTGGGTAAAATATGTAGGGATATGGGGGTAGGGCCTGGGTGGGATTGTGGTCGGTGCAGACTCGATGGGCCGAATGGCCTCTTTCTGTACTGTAGGGTTTCTATGATTTCTATGATCACTTCCCCTACCCAGAAAGCAACATATCAAGAGAGAATGAAGTAGAGATCAATGTCCATACAAGAATTGGCAAAGCAGCATTGATCTTCCAATGATTCCACATGGCCTGTGCATCCAATACCATCAACACGTCCCAGAAGCAATATGTTCACAGTAGTACCAAGCACAATTATGCTCATAAGACATGGAAGAGAACAGCAAAGTTGTCACGCAAGTTGAACATCTTCCACCAGCACTGCCTACTTAAAATCCTGGGTGCCACATGGTAGATCATCATGGAAGAAGTGCTATAGAGGACTAGTTGGAGGTGCCGGAGGGGCATAGTGATGGAGAGATGACTGAGGCTGGTAGGACATGTATTTCACCTCCTGGACATATACCCCATTCTTCAGTGCACAGGAAACACCCTTGGACAGATTAGTCTGTCATGTAATTATGTTAAATAGTCATTTACAGCAGCTTTAACCAAGAATTCTGACTTTAATTCAGTGCATATGGGATTCCTAGGTTTCCTGGAGCCTGTCACATAATGTGGAGATGCCGGCTTTGGACTGGGGTTGGACTGGGCCTGTCACATAAAACATGATAAGATGGTGGTGGGAATTGACTGGGCTGAGCAATTGACAGACAAAAGCTGATGTCTCAGCTACCACCTTGCTTAAGTAAAAGGCTTCTGCTCATAATACTTATTCTGAGGGTATGCTCTCACTGATTTAGAGATGATTTCCAAGACTCCGAAGGTCATTTCTGCCAGCTTACATTTCATGACTTTGATCTGAACTTCACAGTTATTGACCTTTAAGCAATATAGAAGCCACTTATGCAGCTCTACCTTGTGTTACGAAAGCAAGGTTTTATTAGATTGTTATATTTTAGGACTGTGTCCTTAATTTGGGATAAAATGGAGGACTGACCTGGTCTGAATTCTGCTGAGAACAAGCCTGGGTGGCTTGGTTGTTAAATGTTAAAGGGGGCTGACCTTGTGTTAGTGGGAAGAAAGTGTAAGATGTTCGCACCTGTAAACAATACCCAGAGTGGCTGAGTTGATGATGGCTAGGCTGTTGGTCTCCCAAGTCCTGGGGAAGAGTTCGGAATATCAGGTATGGTAAATGATTATAGATTAACCTGTTTATTTAATTCAAAGTTAGAGTGGACTTTGGGGATCGAGAGGACAACTAATTAGTGTTTCTACCTGCACACAAGGCCCATGTGATGCATCTTGCCAAGGAGATGGACTTTGAAAGGGGAAGAGTTCATGGGAAGCCATTGTTCGATCAAGTTACGGGTTTTCCCAACAATATCACTGAAACTCACCTCAGTCTGCAAGAATCAGAGCAAGAGAGAGAGAAATAGAGGCAACAAACCTCTATTGCTCACTATGCAAAATGTGAGTTGGAGCTCATGTTCAGATTGAAGAGACTAAGTTATAAGAGTTTAAATAAAGCTGAAAGATTTGCGTAGCTTTGGCTAGAGGGAAGGATCTTCAGGGTGTCTGACACAGTGTAAGTCAGTTCAGGAATTGGAAGCTATCCAATTGGAAAAAAAAAGTAGCTCAGAATCACTTTGAACTGGTTCTGGGAGAATGAAGTGACTACAAAAGGGACAGAGTAAAATATAAGCGCAACAGGTGGATTTTCATTTATTTTATCTTAAATAGGGGATCTGTTCTATAGTTTAGAGTATAAATTGCCTACTGAAATAATAATTAGTGCATGTTCCTTTAGCTTGTTGCAGTAAAGGTCTTAAAACATGAAATCTTGTAATATGATCTTTTCAGCTATTATTCACTGGAAGTTCATTTTTTAGAAATTATTGGTCTCTATGGGGGTCCTAAAAAATTGGAAGCTCATGTGGGATCTGGAATACTTTGCCAAAAGGTCGGGCGTATAAAATTAGATTGCGATAAATTAAAAGTTAAGCCACTGGCAATTATAGGCATGTATGGCTTTTTTAACAGAAAATACTGCAGCAGTGACTGAAGTTTGTAACAAGCTGATACCATCTAATGTATTTGTAATGGATGTAAATTGAAACATAAAAGATGATAGGAGTTTTTATATTTGAAAGTGAAGTAACTCCATTTTTGTCTGATGAAGGGACCAAAAAGGTTGTTATTTTTAGAGGTATAGGGTTAACTCAATCCCTGATATTAGCAAAATGTGTGAATTTCTCTCCAGAAAGTTTGCTGAATAAAAGTATATTGATGGAGGGCATTGATTGAAATTATTTACCTGTTCCATTGTGTAGAGTGAATTTAAAATATACTTTAGTCAGTGGTTCTGCTATTATGGAAGCAGTGTCAAAATTGCCTATTAATAATACTGCCCTGTCTCTGAATATGTTATAAAGAACAATGGTTTGACTCAAGAGGTGTCCAAAGAGGCAAAAGCTCAAAATTGAGTTGAAAAAGTCGCAAAACCTCAGACTGACAACAAAGAGTTAAAAACAATTGGAAATTGTGATATCTCTGCAGAACAAAAGCACTCTGTTACAAATTGAAATAATTTAATCCAGTTTGGTTTATATACATATGTACACAAATGATCACTCCTTAATGAAAAAGTTACACAATGTTTGAGTTCAGCAAAACTTATGTATACATTTCTTATTATTCATTTATTTGCACATCAAATTTAACCACTGATTCCTAATCCTAAGAGGATGCCTCCTTTCTTGACCCAAACTTCCAGAAATTGGGGCAGGAGCTTAACCCACCTTGGGCAGATGCTGAGGAAAAATGTTTGACCTTAACTTTCAGTTGAATTTTCTATTTCATTTGATGTCTGTTTGATTCTGATTTGGATCTGAACTGGTTTTAGGCGTGACCTGTATTGGAATAACTATTAGTAGTCTACTCATATCCCAACTATCGAATTCATCAGACTTTTCCCAACTTTGTTCTTCTGCTTTAACCTCTGAAGCTAAAGCATGATCTGTGTCTACAAAATTAACTCTTCCACTATCAAATATCTTGACCAAATATGTGTGAGGACCACATATTTTGACAAATCTTCCTGATAACCCCTTCAACCACTTGTGAACATGGCTCTTTTCTCTAACCTTTTAGTTCAACTTCAGAATTCTTTCTCTCACTCTGCCTCCCTTGACTCCTTTTCTGTCTTGATTATTTTTCTCTTCTACTGACTATGCTAAATGTGGCTTCAGCATCGAAAATCTCATTCCACGCTGTCTTCTCGCAGAAAATTCGGTTTGCATTTTGCTGATAGGTTGAGGCACGTGTTATCTATTTAAAGGGATTGCAGGTTGCTGTAAGAGCAGATCACATGATTTGATGGTGATGCCATTAGGGTGTTTGCATAAGCTGCTGTTTTAGTTTCAGTTTCTCTCTGTACAAACAAAGACTCTTACAATAAATCTGTTCTTGTTACTTTGAATCCATGGGCCCGATTTTACCATTTTCATTCTAAGTGCTGAATCTGGGCGCAATTCAGATCCGACTTAGAAATCTGCTTTCAGGCGCCCCCATACGCACTCAGCCTGAAAAAACGATCGCCAGTCCCATTCACGCTGTGGGTGGGGCTTAGTGTGGCCAAAACGATCGGAGCTCTGAACTGTACATGCGCAGTCAGAAAACAAATTTGAAAAAGCGCGCCTGTATCAGATCGCTCCCGGGCCGCAGAAAGCGGAGAAAGCGGCCTGGGAGCGAAAAGCGGCAGCGATGGTCCCCACACACATCGCTGTCCCGCTTATCCACTCCCCCCCCACTACCCACACACTTCGCTGTCCCCCTTATCCACCCCCCCCACTACCCACACACATCACTGTCCCCCTTATCCACCCCCCCACTACCCACAGACATCGCTGTCCCCCTTTTCAACCCCCCCGCCACCCAGACCGATCACCACCCCTGCCCCCCTCCCCCCCCACCGATCGCTCGCAGAGTGGCAGCGGACCCCCCGCCCCACCCGCGCCCCACCAGAGATCCATTTGACCCCCCCACCAGAGATCCATCTGCCCCCCCCCACCAGATATCCATCCCCCCACCAGTGAGCGATCGGGCCTCCCCCCCCACCCCCGCACCAGAGATACATCTTACCCGCCTACCTCCTCTCCCCCCCCCCAGACAACGATCTGGCCTCACTCCCCCCCCCCCCCAGACAATGGTCTGGCCTCACCCACCCCCCCCTCAGACAACGATCTAGCCTCACTCCCCCACAACCACCCCCCCCCCCCGCCAGACAACAATCTGGCCTCACTCAGCGCCCCACAGACAATGATCTGGCCTCACTCACCCCCCCCCCCCCCAGAGGAACATCTGACCCGCCTCCTCCTCCCTCCCCACGAGACAACGATCAGCCCTCCCCCCTGCCCCCACCAGAGATACATCTGACCCACCTCCTCCTCCACCCCCACCCCAACCAGACAACGATCTGGCCTCATTCCCCTCCCCCCCCCTCAACCAGAGAATGATCTGACCCGCTTCCCTCCTCCCCCCCCACCACTGATCTGAGTCGGAGAGCCGTTGGAAGCACTGAATGCACTCTTCAGCAGCTGGAGGGCCCGATTCAGACTTTTATTTAGCAGGTCCATTACGGCACGGTTCCGGATTGGCAAACGCAGTGGTAAAGAGGGAAGTGTTGATAAAGTTGGGCGGGCAGTTCATTAATTCAATTTAAATGCATGCAAATGCATTTAAATTGCCGTTGCACCCGTTTTGGGTGCGAAGCGGATCGCCGCTATTCCCGGGTTTCGGTAAAGTGGCAATCTGCGCGGACGCGGGCGCGGATCGCGTCAATGGCCTCACACCCGACTTTACCACATCTTCGCACCCGAAAACGGCGTGACACAAAGGTAAAATCGGGCCCCATGTGTGCAAACCACGTCTTTTCTCTATGCTAAAACCCACAACCCCTAACATAGTTAGGACATAACAGAAAGAAAATTGGCCGGAAGTCAGGATATTGTTTCATAGAGAACATCGAGAAAAGATCCGAAGAAGGAAAAAATTATGGGTCCACACATTTTGAATATTAGAAGGCTGGGGAGAAGAAATGACAGGATTAAAGATTAAAATGGCAGCGCAGGAAGGCCAAATAATAAAGAAAGTTCCCTGAGCGTTTTTTAAAACAGGGGGTATCCGATCAGAGAAGGCTGAGATTCCAGCCAATATCTGGCATATTTAAAAATGGAGGATGTTTTGTTGTACAGCTGGGATCATTTGGAAAAAAAATACATCAAGCCAGCGGTCTCTATGAAGACAGTAAGAAAAAACATACTGAGCAGTCTTGAGTCGTTAGTTCCTGCAAGAGAAATGGCGGGTCAACTAGGATCCATGGAGCCTTTCAATGACAAAACTGAATCATTGAGCTCCGATGCAGAGCATTTTCAGTACTTTTTGAAACTGAATAAAATTGCAAATGAGTTGCTCCTACCAGTTTTTCTCAGTACAATAGGAATTAAAACCTTCAATTTGAAGCTTGGTTCATCCAGAAAAGCCAGGAACCAAAACTTACAATGACTTGACAAAGATCCTCAAAGAGCATTACTCTCCAAAGCCACTGATCATCGCAGAACAGCTCAGGTTCCATCAAAGGAATCAAGTCGAAGACGAATGCATTGCTCAGTTCAACCTTAAGACTGGCACAATGTTGTGAATTTGGTAAGTTGTTGGAAAGTTCTCAAGATCATCTACTTTGTGGTTTCCAAAATGTGGCTATCCAAAGAAGATTGATTACTGAACATGCTTTGATTTTAAAAGACTGCAGGAGAAATTGCAGTTTTGATGGAACTGGCTGCTAAAGAGACTTGAGAATTTGGTGCAGGATTAAAAATCCACAAGTTGCGAAATGCACATAAGTAGTCCAAGCAGCAACAAGCATGTCACAGATGTGCCAAAATGGGCCATTTAGTGAGTGAATGCTGGAGCAAGGATAGTAAATGCAAGAAATGCAGCAAAATGGGTCACATTGTAAAAGTTTGTTCGGCTAGACCAGCTACCCCTGAGACGAATATTCAGAAGAAGAATCTGGGTACCTTCAACTTGGAAGAAAAGAATTATGACTGAAGAAGAGAATGTCAAGAAGTATGATGAAGATTGAACATTTGAACATCTTATCGATACATAGTGAATCACATAGATTCTGGGTGATTCCAAAGTTAAGTGAACAACATATTAGGATGGAGGTTGATACTGGTGCTGCTGCATCTTTAATTCCTGAGATTCAATACCAATAAACCAGCTGACGTGAAGCGCCATTAAAAGGTTACATCATAATCAACATAGAGTTGAGTGGGCTAACAGCGGAGATGTCTCTTCACATGGTCTGTGGTAATCTTCCAGCTCTATCTGGGAGATCATGGTTGAGGAAGATAAAGCTTAACTGGAATGCTGTCAACAGATTGGTTGATGCCAAAACAGACCTTTTAGATAAATACAAGAGTATTTTTGAAGAGACACTTGGCTCAATGAAGGCAGTTCAAGTGAAACTCAAGATAAACCAAGAAGTCTCAAAGCAAGAGTAGTGCCACATGCAATTCATCCCAAGATCAGAGAAGAATTACTTGTTAACACTGGTGTTAAAGTCTGTTACAATGAGAGACTGATGCTACTCCCATCATACCTGTCAGGAAACCAAATGGCTAAGTTCAGATTTGTGGTGATTTTAAAATAACCATAAATCTAGTGTTTGTATCCTGATCAACATCCACTTCCTTTAGTTGAAGATTTGTTTGCTGGTTTATCAGGTGGGCAGAAATTAGGAAAGATTAATCTTCCAACAGAATATTACACATGCACGTGCCTACTGGTTCACAATCATTGCTTACCATCATTACTCATAAGGGTCTTTATCATTGTAAAATATTGCCTTTCGTAATAACATCCGCACCAGCCCTATTTCAAAGATTGATGGATCAGATTTTAAGTGGTCTTTCTGGTGTACAATGTTACCTGGATGACATACTAATTACAGGGTCCAGTGAACAAGAGTATTTAAATAATTTAGAAGCAACATTGGAACGTCTTCAAGCACATATTCTGTGTATCAAGAAAGATAAGTGTGACTTTTTACAGATGTCAGTCCAATATTTTGGTCACAGTATTGATAGTAAAGGCCTACATAAGGCACCTAAAAAGATGGATGCTATTTTAGAAGCAGCATGTCCAATAAATGTGACACAATTAAGTTCCTTCCTCGGATTAGTAAATTATTTTGGCAAATTTGTTCCTAACTTAGCTACATTATTGAAGCCATTTCATAATTTACTATGTGTGTAACAGTCCTGCGACTGCAAAAGAGAATGTGAGAAAGCATACAAGGATGTCAAAGGATTTTTTGCTGAAGTCTGAACAAAGAAAAGTACAGCACAGAAACAGGCCCTTCAGCCCTCCAAGCTTGTGCTGATCATGATGTCCTAACTAAAAAAAAACCTCTGCACTAACTTGGCCCGTATCCCTCTATTCCCTCCCTATTCATGTATCCATCCAAATGCCTCTTAAATTTTACTAATGTGCCTGCTTCTACCACATCCCCTGGCAGCATTTTCCAGGCACCCACCATTCTCTGCGAGAAAATCTTCCCTATACATCTCCCTTAAACTTTCCCTTTCTCACCTTGAACCTATGCTCCCTTGTAATTGAAAAATATTGGTTCATTTAAATCCAAAGCTACCATTACTGCTTGCTTGTGACACTTCACCTTATAGAGTAGGGGCAGTAGTTTCACATATGAAAAGTACCAATAGCTTTTGCTTCGCATACTCTACCTAGTGCTGAATCTAACTGTGCTCAGCTGCAAAAAAGAAGCATTGCGTATCATGTTTGCCGCACAAGCCTTTCATCATTATTTATACGGTCATCATTTCACATCATGGACTGATCATCAACCCTTTACTATTTTTGGGCCATATAAAGGCATACCATCGTTAGCTGCTAGCCAATTGCAAAGATGGTCACAGATTTTGTCTGCACACTCCTATGAAATATTGTTGATCGGAATGTATTCTAATACTGATGTATTATCATGCTTACCTTTACATACTGAGCAGATGCCACTAAATAATTTTGCTAATATTTTTCATTTTTTGCTGGTAGATCATTTGCTTGTGACTTCTTTAGTCCCTGGTGTTGTGAATAGTACTTAGTTGAATCTGCGTTGCATGATGATTTTTGCCTCTGCTACTATACCAAGTGAGGGTGATACAGAATTAGTTCCAGGAGAAGAAGTGTCCACTGAAGTTCCAAATCATACTTCTAGGGTCAAAGATAGCCACATTCCAGAATGCTGTATACAACCAAAGAGGAACAGACATCTTCTTGATCTACTTTCTAATGGACTGTGTATGATGATTAATGATGCAAAGTACTATGTCTAAAGTATTATTGATCCTATGTATACCATCATAGTAATTTGTTGTCATGACCACAGAAGTAAAGGGGAAGGGATATCATATACTTAAAAAGGTTGCAGTTTGCTTTAAGAGCTGATCACATGATTTGATGATGATATCATTGGGGTGTTTGCACAGGCTGCTGTTTTAGATTCAGTTTTTCTCTGTCCAGGTAAATGCTCCTTGAATAACAATACATCTGAATGAAACTGAGGTTTGTTTTCTGTCACAGCTTTCTCAGAGTACCCATAAGCAACAAACAAACTGCACAAAATATATGGAGTATTGCTAGTTATTCAATTCATCATGAAAGCCTCAACACACTTTGGTTAACTATCACAATGAAAAGTTATGACCCTTCAAATTCATCAAAGTCTATCTGCAGCCTCTGCCACACTCTAGCTGTACATTTCAATAGGTACAAAGGTGCAGGTGGTGGCAGCTTTTCTATTTCTTGACATACTCTACACGGTAGCGCAGTGGTTAGCACTGCTGCTTCACAGCTCCAGGGACTTGGGTTCGATTCTCAGCTTGGGTCACTGTCTGTGTGGAGTTTGCACATTCTGCTCGTGTCTGCGTGGGTTTCCTCCGGGTGCTCCGGTTTCCTCCCACCATCCAAAGATGTGCGGGTTAGGTTGATTGGCCATGCTAAAATTGCCCCTTAGTGTCCTGGGATGCATAGTTAGAGGGATTAGCGGGTAAAATATGTAGGGATATGGGGGTAGGGCCTGGGTGGGATTGTGGTCGGTGCAGACTCAATGGGCCGAATGGCCTCCTTCTGTACTGTAGGGTTTCTATGATTCTATGATACTCTTTTTCTATTTCCTCTATGTCCTTAACTACTCCTGGCACCAAAGATAGTTCCGCACTAGACTCATTGTCAAATTCATACCTAAGTGTTGGTTATGTAGATCACATATCAACTACAATCTTTACCTTTCATCAATTGCAACTCTGACTCCACACACAACACGATGGGGACAACCTTACGAGAATTTAGCAATGTTTCGGTTCTAGCTAAAAGAACAGAGTGAATCCCTCTGAAGGCTCCAGCGTAATTTCTGACCGAATCCTAAGCCTGATTAACCAAAGTTTTATGCCCACAAGAAACACGCCGTGCTTGCGATGGCCTGCCTCTGATTTGCCCACCCCAGCTCAACATAATCACTGCAATCAGTGGGGAGCTCTATATTAACAGCTCACCCGCACTCCCCAGCATTTGTTCCAGATTTGTTGCAGGGGATGGCAGCCAGGAAGCCCACATCTCATTTCTCGGAGGGAGCACTGACCAGAATACTGAATGGAGTGCAACAGAAGTGGGATGCGCTCCATCCCCGGTCCAGAATGGTCATTCCAGCAAGGTCACCAACCCTGCCTGGGATGCAATGGCAGCCTTTGTGAGTGCCAGCTCACTATAAAAGAGGGTGGGCCTGTAGTGCCGCAAGAAGATGAATGATCTTCTTTACTCCTTCAGGGTAAGTGAACCTTAAGCAGTCTTTACCTGGACACCCCTCCGCAAACCCCTCGCACCTCCAACCTCATCTCTCACTCAGACACTTCGGGGTTTACCAGCACCTGTAACAAGATCCTCCTCCCCTTCCTCCAATCACCATGTTACCCCTATTAACTGCCATGCTTCTCACACTCCAGCTCCCACTCAAGTCCCATGCCTGCCTCACCTCATCACCATCTGAAATATCAAGACTCACGCCTACACTCTCCCAATCTGTGTTATTGCAGCACAAATTCACCCACAACAGGCTTGAGTGGGCTCAGCCAACCGGAGTCATGCCAGAGCTCAGAGTTCTCACACCCTTCGAGGAGAGAGCATTTGAGCTGGCTAGGGAGGAGGAAGACTGCGCCTGCACTGTGAACTGGGGGCAGCAGACAAAAGTGAAAATCCTCAAGACACGCCGTCATTCTTTAAGTCTCAAATGAGTCGTCAATGTCCTCTCATTTATCCCATGATGCACTAATGTCATCTCCCTTCCCTTTCAGGGAAATCACCCGAGCAGCCTGGACCATCCTTATGACCTTTGGACCAAACGGACATGAATACCTCCATGGATGAGGCATGCAGCTGTCATTCCTATCCTGCACCACCACAGATACTCACACCTTGGTGGATTCACTAACTAGGCAGGCTCCTGGGTCACTCACTGCTGAGCACCTCACACCTGAAGATCCACAACAGATGAAGGAAGGAAAGTCCTGAGGATCTGGCGCTTGGAGGGATGCCGGAGCCCAGGACTTTGCAGAGGCCCTGGCCGATGACATGCCCCAGGATCCAGTCATTCCAGAGCTGATGGAGCCACTAAATCAAACTCGCAAAGCATCAGGAAGGGATGACAGCATCCCTCCTTGGACTGCAAGGCCAACTGCAGGATCCTATCACCTTTTGTCAGAGGAGATGGTGTCATCACTCCAATGCAACAAGTTTTATTTGGACTTTCAGAAGGCTTTTGACAACGTTCCACAGAAAAGATTATGATGTAAAATTAAAGCGCATGGGATTGGGAGTAGTGTTTTGAGATGGATAGAAAACTGGTAAGCAGATGGGAATAAAAGAGTAGGAATAAACAGGTCATTTTTCAAATGGCAGGCAATGGCTAATGGGGTATCACAGGATCAATGCTAGGACCTCAGCTATTCCCAATATATATTAATGATTTAGATAAGGGAACCAAATGTAGGCCGGAAGGTTATGACATTTCACACAAGTAGGAGTTTCCCTTCCCACTGCAGTGAACGAAGATTTGGGCGCCAAATTCTCCAACCTCACTGCAGCGGGAAAGTAGCATGAATGGCCGCAAGAACATGCCTGTAATATCTGCAAATCTTCATTTGCAACAAAGTTGGGTGGGTGGGGGGATGAGCTGTGAGAAGGATGCAGAGATGCTTCAGTGTGCTATGGACAAGCTGAGTGAGTGGGCAAATGCATGGCAGATATTAATATAATGTGGATAAATGTAAGGTTATCCACTTTGGTCGCAAAAACAGGAGACAGATTATTATTTGAATGGGTGTAAATTAAGAGAGGGGAATGCACAGTGAGACTTGGGTGTCCTCTTACACCAATCACTGAAGGTAAGCTTGCAGGTGCAACAGGCAGTAAAATAAAGCAAATGGTATGTTGGCCTTCATAGTGAGAGGATTCAAGTACAGGAGCAGGGAGGCCTTGCTGCAATTATACAGGGCCTTGACGAGATTACACCTGGAATACTGTGTGCAGTTTTGGTCGTCTTATCTGAGGAAGGATGGCAACCTTCCCGTCTAGTATACCTGATGAGGTATATCCCAGGATGTTGTGGGAGGCTAGGGAGGAAATTGCGGGTCCCCTAGCCGAGATATTTGAATCATCGATAGTCACGGGTGAGGTGCCTGAAGATTGGAGAGTGGCAAATGTTGTGCCTTTGTTTAAAAAGGGCGGCAGGGGCAGGGAAAAGCCTGGGAACTACAGGCCAGTTAGCCTCACATCTGTGGTGGGTAAATTGTTGGAAGGTATTTTGAGAGACAGGATCTACAGACATTTAGCGATGCAAGGACTGATTAGGGACAGTCAGCATGGCTTTGTGAGTGGAAAGTTTTTGAAGGTGTAACCAAGAAGGTAGATGAGGGCAGTGCAGTTGATGTTGTCTACATGGACTTTAGCAAGGCCTTTGACAAGGTACCGCATGGTAGATTGTTGCATAAAGTTAAATCTCACGGGATCCAGGATGAGGTATCTAAATGGATACAAAATTGGCTTCTTGACAGAAGCCAAAGGGTGGTAGCAGAGAGTTGTTTTTCAAACTGGAGGCCTGTGACCAGCGGTTTGCCTCAGGGATCAGTGCTGGGCCCACTGTTGTTTGTCATTTATATTAATGATTTGGATGAGAATATAGGAGGCATGGTTAGTAAGTTTGCAGATGACACCAAGATTGGTGGCATGGTGGACAGTGAGGAAGGTTATCTCCAATTGCAGCGGGATCTTGATCAATTGGGCCAGTGGGCTGACGAATGGCAGATGGAGTTTAATTTAGACAAATGCGAGGTAATGCATTTTGGTGGATTGAACCAGGCCAGGACTTACTCAATAAATGGTAGGGTTGGGGAGAGTTACAGAACAAAGAGATCTAGGCGTACATGTTCATAGCTCCTTGAAAGTGGAGTCACAGATGGACAGAGTGGTGAAGAAGGCATTCGGCCTGCTTGGTTTTATCGGTCAGAACATTGAATACAGGAGTTGGGACGTCTTGTTAAAGTTGTACAAGACATTGGTAAGGCCACACTTGGAATACTGTGTGCAATTCTGGTCACCCTATTATAGAAAGGATATTATTAAACTAGAAAGAGTGCAGAAAAGATTTACAAGGATGCTACCAGGACTTGATGGATTGAGTTATAAGGAGAGGCTGAATAGACTGGGACTTTTTTCTTTGGAGCGTAGGAGGCTGAGGGGTGACCTTATAGAGGTCTATAAAATAATGAGGGGCATAGACAAGGTAGATAGTCAATATCTGTTCCCAAAGGTAGGGGAGTCTAAAACTAGAGGGCATAGGTTTAAGGTGAGAGGGGAGAGATACAAAAGTGTCCAGAGGGGCAATTTTTTCACACAGAGTGTGGTGAGTGTCTGGAACAAGCTGCCAGAGATAGTAGTAGAGGCGGGTACAATTTTATCTTTTAAAAAGCATTTAGATAGTTACATGGGTATGATGGGTATAGAGGGATATGGGCCAAATGCAGGCAATTGAGATTAGCTTAGGGGTTTAAAAAAAAGGACAGCATGGACAAGTTGGGCCGAAGGGCCTGTTTCCATACTGTGAACCTCTATGACTCTAGTAGTCACATCAACTGAGATTGTATCACAGAGAAGGTTTACTGAGACTGATTCCTGGGATGGTGGGAAGGATGCATGAGGAGAGATTGAGTCTGTTAGCACAATAGAGACAACATAAAATTAAACCGAATGCAAATGTGGAAATATATTTGCTCACATTTAGAAGAATGAGGGGGGATCTCGTAGTAACCCATAAAATTCTAACAGGACTAGATGCACACAGCATCTTCACGATGGTGAAGGTGTTCAGAACCAGGAGTCATAGTCTAAAGATAGAGGGTGAAACTTTTAGGACTGAGATGAAGAGAAATTTCTTCACCTAGAAAGTGGTAATCCTGTGGAATTCACTACCACAGGAAGCAAGTGAGGCCAAAACATTGTATGTTTTCAAGAAGGAGGAAGATATAGCTGTTGGGGCAAAGGGGATCAAAAGATATGGGGGGAAGGCAGGATCAGGCTATTGAGTTGGATGATCAGCCATAATGAATGATGGACCTCCTATTTTCTATGTTTCTATATTTCTATGTTTGCATGAATGGGGGTTTTGATTTCATTTTACACTGTCTCTATTGTGCTTAAATAGTTTATGGCGTGAAAAGTAAACAAGTGTTTGGAAAAAGAATCAGCTGTTGCTTAGCAACCAGTGACCACCATTAAGGAAAAGACCTTTTGTGTTTAGTTTAACTGAACCAATAGCAGTTGCAGCTTAGCAGTGAGGGAGGGAAGGTAGCTCTCACAGCCCCGCGAGAAGGAGGAAATCGGAAAACTAGTGTGAATTTGGTGTCCTTAATTTCAGTCTTTGAAACAATGGTATTCTGTTGGGGATTGAGTAGCTGGGAATTTGTGTGGAATTTTGGATACATATGGCAATTCAAGACAAAAAAATACTGAAAGGAGAGTTGGAAATCCTGAAGGTGGATCCTTGCTAAAACAGTTGAGAAAAAGCATTGTCTGGAAGAAAACTCTAAGACGTGCCTTTTCAAGAGTGGAGTTTGGAAACATTTGTGAGACGATTACCAGTGGGGGAATTTGAGGAGAAATCCACAGAAGTCCGATTGGTGACATCTACCTCGTAGTTTCAGAGTGAGGTCTTGTCTGACCACAGTTAGCCTATTGGGTTACAGGGAGAACATTACTGAGAATATTATAGCATAAGATATAATTTGTAACCTGCATTATTAATAAAATCTGTGTATGTTTGTAAAAATATATGGGAGTGAAGGAGTATTGCATTATAGTCATGATGTGGAGATGCTGGTGTTGGACTGGGGTAAGCACAGTAAGTAGTCTCACAACACCAGGTTGAAGTCCAACAAGTTTATTTGGTAGCATGAGCTTTCGGAGCGCTGATCCTTCGTCACATACCTGATGAAGGAGCAGCGCTCCGAAAGTTCGTGCCACCAAATAAACCTGTTGGACTTTAACCTAGTGTTGCGAGACTTCTTACTGTGTATTATAGTCAAACTATTCATGTTTAATGAATGATTTTTTTTGTTGTTAAAAGCTAATTGGCAGTCCTGTGACTCTTCATCCATGTTTTCTGACAAAAGGTAAAAGTTGGTCTTTTGAACTAAGGTTCTGGGACCTTCCTGTCTAGTACACATCAACTGATATTGTAACACTGTTTCCTTGGCAAAGACAGATGCAAAGTATTCACTTCAGCTATACATCTTGCCCTTTGTGTAAATCCCCTTTTTGTTCCCTAATCGGCCCTACTCCTTTTGCCACCTTTTTACTATTTATGTGCCTATTGAAGATTTGGGGATTCTCCTTATTGCTGGTAGAACATAGAACATAGAAAAGCTACAGCACAAACAGGCCCTTCAACCCACAAGTTGCACCAAACATGTCCCTACCTACTAGGCTTACCTATAACCCTCTATCTTACTAACTTCCATGAACTTATCCAAAAGTCTCTTTAAAGACCCGATCGAATCCGCCTGCACCACCACTGACGGCAGCCGATTCCATGCACCCACCACCCTCTGAGTGAAAAACTTACCCCTAACATCTCCTCTGTACCTACTCCCCAGCACCCTAAACCTGTGGCCTCTTGTGGCAACCATTTTAGCCCTGGGTAAAAGCCTCTGAGAATCCACTCTATCAATACCTCTAATGGTTGTCAGTCTTTTCTCATAATTCCTCTTCATTTCTCTTACTTGCTTTTTCACCTCCTTTCTGAACCTTCCGTATTCAGCCTTGTTCTCAATTGAATTTTCTACCTGACACCTGTCATAAGCACACTTTTGTTTCTTTGTCATAATTTCTGTCTCCTTTTTCATCCAGAGAGTTCTGGGTTTTTGCCCATTTCTTTCCTTTTGAGGGAATACATCTTATTTGTGCTTGAATCATTTCTTTTTGAAAGTAGCCCATTGTTCAGCTACAGTTTTTCCTTCCATTCTTGCCCCATTAAAGTCGGGTTTCCCCCAGTTAATTATTCTTACTCTAGATTGTCCATTGTCCATCTCAGCTGAACCCTCATTGACCTGCTGCTGTTTGTCAACTATCAACTATATGCAGTGACTGCAATTTCCTCCAACCAGCGTTTTTTCTGTTTACTTTCTTGCTCACTCTCCCTCAATGTCAGTAAAACGAAGGAGATAGTCATCGATTTCAGGAAGCGTAGTGGAGAACATGCCCCTGTCTACATCAATGTGGAAATGGTCGAGAGCCTCAGGTTTCTAGGTATCCAGATCACCAAAACCTGTCCTGGTCCCCCCACGCTGGCGCTATAGTTAAGAAAGTCCACCAACACCTCTACTTTGTATGCAAAGGAAATTTGGCATGTCCGCTATGACTCTCAGCAACTTTTAACGATGGATCATAGAAAACATCCTTTCTGTTTATCTCACAGCTTGGTATGCCTCCTGCTCTGTCCAAGACTGCAATAAACTACAAAGGTCGTGAACGAAGCCTAATCCATCACTCAAAGCACCCTCCCATCCACTGACTTTGTCTACACTTCCTGCTGCCTCGAAAAAGCAGCCTGTGTAATCAAGGTCCCCATGCACCCCGGACAGACTCTCTTCCACCTTCTTCGGTCGTGAAAAAGATACAAAAGTTTGAGGTTACATACCAACCGACTCAAGAACAGCTTCTTCCCAGCTGCCATTAGACTTTTGAATGGACCTACCTTATATTAAGTTGATCTTTCTCTACACCCTAGCTGTGACTCCAACACTACATTCTGCACTCTCTCCTTTCCTTCTCTCTGAATGGCATGCTTTGTCTGGATAGCACGCAAAAGGCAATACTTTTTACTGTATACTTAGCCTTGGTCTAAGCACTGTTGTATGTTGGTTGGCCTAGCTGGGGAATGATTGCTAAGACATTGGCATGCCTAAACAACAACTGGCTTATTAGATACATTTCAACTATATACAGATATACATGACTTGGTGTTACACAGCTGAAGTGTTAAACGTTCTCCCTCTCAGCTCTTACATCATTATTATGGGAGGTGCTGTTTATACAATCCCTCACATTAACACCAATAATAGAACTTTGTTGTACCACCTCTACCCCAAACTGCTGTCACTGGAACCTTCTAAAAGTAACGTTTATTTATTAGTCACAAGTAAGGCTTACATTAACACCACAATGAAGTTACTGTGAAATTTCCCCAGTCACCATACTCCGGGACCTGTTCAGGTAAATGTACCTAGCCAGCACGTCTTTAAGACTGTGGGAGGAAACCGGAGCACCCAGAGGAAACCCACGCAGACATGGGAAGAACGTGCAGACTCTGCACAGACAGTGACCCAAGCTGAGAATCAAACCCAGGTCCCTGGCGCAGTGAGGCAGCAGTGCTAACCACTGTGCCGCCGTGCCACCCATAATGTGGGAAAATGTGAGATTATTTATTTTGGAAGAAAGAATGAGAAGGCGGATTATTATTTAAATGGAGAGAGACTGCAGATAGCTGTAGCACAAGGGGATTTGGGGGTCCGTGACATTGAAACCCAAAAAGCTAGCATATAGGTGCAGAAGGTAATAGGGAAGGCAAATGGAATGCTGGCTTTCATTTCAAGGGACTGGTGTATAAAATTAAAGAGGTGTTGCTGCAACTGTGCAAGGTACTAGTGAGACCACATAAAGAATACTGTGTACAGATCTGGCACCCTTATTTAAGGAAAAATATATTATCATTGGAGCAGAACGGAGGAGGTTTATTTGGAGGATACTGGGCATGGAGGGACTGGCATATGAGGAAAGGTGAAACACGTTGGATCTGTACTCCATAGAGTTCAGAAGAATGAAATGTAATATGATTGAAATATATAAGATTCTTAGGGAGTTAGATAGGGTAAATGTTGGAAGGCTTTTCCCCTCATGGGAGAGTGTAGGACCAGAGGACATAGTCGAAGAATAAAGTGGTATTCACTTAAGATGGATTTGAGGAAGAATTTTGCCTCTCAAAGAGAGGTGAATCTTTGGAATTCTTTATCTGTGGAGATTTGTACATTTTAATCAGTCGAGGAATAAAGGATTAAGGAGATGAGGCAGATGATTGGACTTAGTGAGTGTTAGATCAGCTATGATCTTATTAAATGGCAGAGCAGGCTCGAAGGGCTGAATGGCCTACTCCTGTTCCTATTCCTTATGGTCTTAAAAGAAAATGATTTGGTTGTAACGAACGCTGATTCTGTGGAGTTGTACGAGGATGAAGCTATATGAGGATTGCTGTTGTGGGAGAATTTAGCGAAGTACGTGATGATTGGGGGAAAAAATTAAAAGAATTCATGAATTGGATAAAAAAGGTGTCAGGGCCTTTCTGACTGATCATCAGTGTGACCTTAATAAAATTCTTAAAGCTGTAAAGGAGAACTATTATCCTTTGTTTAAACAGGAGAAGGATGATTCAGCTGTTTAGCTGGCTCAAGACACTTTTTCAATCTGGACATCAAAACATTCACAGACAGTGTTTAGAAGTCAACACCCAATTGATAATGTAACATCTAATTCAAAGGAAGAACAGAAGGGCATACTGAGGCCACATGAGAAGAGGAGTTGTGACCGAGGATTTAATCTTGAATTACAGCTAACACCGAATTGAATTCAAAAATCACAGGAAATATCACCATGTAAGTGGATGTTTCTTGAAAAGTTACTCAGACCAAACCACTTTAATAAACTTTTAACCAAGGACATAGAAGTACTGTGAAATTTACTTGATATGAGAGAGGAGATTTACCACGAAATATGACAGAAAATGAAGTTACCAGTAGCAGAATGAACTCTCATTTTGAAGAAAGCTGCAGAAAACTCAAAAAATCTATAGAAATTGAACGTTGAAGCCTAACTGTTACATGCATTTGGTTGATGCAAGTTAAACCTTTTGATGCTGTCAAGTTGGGTTGTTTAATGGAAAAACGTGAAGCATGAACGGAGAACATTACTTGCACTATATGTAGTAAGGTAATGATTAGAATGTTTACAATATTTTGGGTGGTGTTATGAAAAATTCATCAGTTCGGTGGTGATTCTTCATTTTTTGTGGGGAGTGTGAGAAATGCGTGCTTTGAAAAGATTGTTAGGTTTTAATACTGTGTCTTTAATTTTGGATAAAATGGAAGAATGAAGGGGATCATTTGTGACCTGATAACAAAAAGTCTAGGTGACTTGGTTATTAAAGGTAAATGGGGGGTGGGGGGTAAGTTATTTTGCTGAGAAGAAGGTGTAAGATATTCTCTAGTTATGTTACAAGTGTATATAACTAGAGTGGCTGAGCTGACAATAGCTGACAATCGCCTTTTGGTGGTGATTTTCCAGCCTTGCAGATCGCGGCAATCCTGGAAAGTTGCATATGGCCTAAAAACGGCTTTCATAAACAGCGCCAAGATTGACGGTTTGCAATCGTCCCATTCCTTTTCTACTTGTGCAAACTGGAGGGCAGCCAGAAAGGGCGTGAGGTTGATTAGCATGAGAATGACGGGATTTCAAGCTCATTAGCGAGTTCGGCACATGATTGTCTCCCCTCCCGGAATGTTCCCACCTCTCTGGCGGGATGTCACATGGCTATAAATTACTGCTGGTCCCTTAAAGAGTGGTTCAGACACCAGAATTGCATGAGTCAGCGAGAAGGTGAGTATCCCTTGGTACCAACCTCCAGGGTGCCAGAAGGCACAGCCATGGTGCATATCATCCTGAATCCCAGGGAGCATTGGAACGGTGGCATCAGACCCTAAAGACCATGTTGAGGGCTTATTGCCAGGATTACCCAAATGATTGTGATAAAGGTATCCTATTTATATTATTTGCTATTAGAGATGCTCCAAATGAATTAACTCAGTTTACTCCATTTGAATTGGTCACGAAAAAAGAGGGCCTTTAAAATTAATTAAGGTAAAGTTGGTAGGTCCGAAGTCAGAGATCTCACAGCTGGATTATGTATCTGAGGTGAGAGAAAGATTAAACAGAGTGGGTGAATTGACTAGACAGCATTTGAAGGTGGCACAGCAACTAATGAAGCAAGAAGCAGATCAATCTAAAATTTGTACGCTTGCCTGTGGGGACAAAGTATTGGTGCTATTACCAGTGGTAGGAGATCCCTTCAAAGTTTTAGTGGTCCCTATCAGATTGAGAAGAAGTTAGGTCAAGTGAATTATCTGGTAAAGACGCCAGATAGGAAAAAAATGTATCGGGTATGTCATGTGAACATGCGAAAACAGTACTATGACATGGAAAGGGAACCAAGGAAACAGGTATTAGTTACTGCCTCTCAGAGTGAGGAATCAAATCCAGATGATTTGGATTTTGAGGTGCCTCAGAATAAATTGAATAATGAAGAAGTCCTTAAGGAATGGAATAGGATAGTGAGCTATCTGTCCCAGGAACAGAGGACTGAATTGAAAGACTTGTTACAGTGCCATGAGGACCCAAGTAGAACTATAATGGGTAGGACTAAGGACGTAGTACATGAGGTTGAAGTAGGGAATTCTATTCCAATAAAACAACACCCCTATTGGCTTAATCCTCGCAGAACAGTGCAGGTTCAGAAGGATGTGGAAGCGATGCCACAAGAAGACATCGTAGAGCCGAGTCAAAGCAAGTGGTGGTTGCTAATCGTATTGGTTCCCAAACCTGATGGTACTCAATGATGCTGCGTAGATTATCTGAAGGTCAACACTGTGACTAAATCTGACTCATACCCAATTCCAAGGCTGGAGGATTGTGCGGAAAAAATAGGACAAGCCACTTACATCACAAAGTTGGACTTACTTCGTGGTTATTGGCAAGTACCTTTGATGGAGAGAGTAAAAGAAGTTTCTGCTTTTGTAAACCCAAATGGGCTATATCAATTTAAAGTAATGCCCTTTGTGATGAAAAACACACCAGCCAATTTTCAAAGGCTTATGAACAGAGTTGTTGCAGGATTGACTTAATGTGCTGTCTACATAAATGACTTAGTGATCTTTAGCCATTCATAGAAAGATCACATGAAGCATTTTGCAGAGCTCTTCGAGAGAAAGTTGGTTATAAACTTAAAAAACAGAATTTGCGAAGGCTGAAGTGACATTCTTAGGGCACAACATTGGATACGGATGGACAACACTAAGAAACGTGAAGACAAAGGCCATCGAGGAATTTCCAAGACCATCCTCGAAGAAGGAAGTGCTACGATTTTTAGGATTGAGTGGATTCTACAGGAAATTTGTCCCAAACGTTAGTAGCGTTGTGGCACAGCTGACGGATTTGTTAAAAAGAGAAAATGAAGTTTTGGTGGACAGAGCAATGCCAGGAGGCATTTGAGAATTTAAAAGCAGTGGTAACCACCGCATCCGTTTTAGCCACCAAACTTTTCAAAACCCTTCAAAATCGCCATTGACGCCAATGATGTAGGTGTTGGAGATGTGTTGTTACAGGAGGATGATTGTGGAATTGAAAGGCCAATCGGTTATTTTTCAAAAAAACTCAATGTCCACCAGAAAAAATATTCAACAATTGAAAAAGAGTTATTGAGTTTGGTAATGGCCTTATAACATTTTAATATTTACGTTGCAAACAATGTATCAGAACTGATTGTGTATACCGATCACAATCCTTTGACATTTTTGGAAAGATTTAAAGACAAGAACACCAGAGTCTCATGTTACAAGCGTTTAATTTACAGATTGTACATGTATGTCATGAAAATGTTATCACGGATGCTTTATCATGAGTTTAAAAGAGAAAAAAAAATGAAGCCATCTTTTCCTGATGATGATTCATTTTTTCTGAAGGGGAGTTGTTGTGAAGTTGTGTAGAGTAATTGTAGATTGGTATTTGTAAAATTGTATGTTAAAAGGTGGTTCTTTTCTGGGCTTAAAGATTTTTTAAAAACTGCAAGTACATAGAGAACTCAGACTGAAACATTTGTATCAAAGGGCCAGGCAGCAGTGATGCCAAGACAACAAACAGGCTTTTGAATTTAGCCAATCAAATTTGAATCGGACACTTAGATACCAGCAACCCATTAAATTTAAATTTGATTTTGTTGACAACCTAGGACCAATCATATTGTGGGAAATATTGATATGTCATTACAGGTATAAAAGAAGGGAGGCAGTGGCACAAAAACAGAGAAAGTAACTGCCATTTGCCAGAGTAACAGCCTCATTCATGTCTTAAGACAAAGCTTTATCTCAATAGTGAAGGTACCAAAGAGGACAGAAGTTCCAGACAGAAGAATCAACAGAGGAATCCAGAATATTCTGGAAGATGCCAAACCTGGTTGTAATTTAGAGAGTGACTAAAATTCTATTTTTTTTGTAAATAAGTGGGAATTGTATTTATCAAAACAGCATTTCATTAGAATTGTGATTTATTTGGTTTGTTAATAGTTTAGTTAACTTGTTCACTGTTAGTTAAATAATTTATTGATTTTGGATTTTGGAGAGAATTGTCAGGTGGTTATTTTGTTTTAACCACTAAAAGTTGCTAAAGAACAGATTGTAATGCTTCGCACTCACTTTTACAGATTATGAGGGGAGGTACTCCTCTTTGAGTGGTCAGGTGTTAGTTCTCAGAGAGGGGATCCACCTCTGCTTCAGAACAATACCAGTGACACCCAGGAAATGTATAACACAGTCCACATGAGCACAAGAACTTCCATAGATATGACATTCATGGTGTTAAAGAGATGATTCAGCTGTCCGGATGGACAATGGGGTGTCTCCAGCATTCACCAGCAAGGTAATAGAGGCGGCACAGTGGTTAGCATTGCTGCCTCACAGTATCAGCAGCCTGGGTTCGATTTCTGGCTTGGGTCACTGTCTATGTGGAGTTTGCATGTTCTCCGTCTGTCTGTGTGGATTTTCTCCAGATGCTCCGGTTTCCTCCCACAGTCTAAAGATGTGCGGGTTAGGTTGACAGGCTATGCTAAATTGCCCCTTAGTGTCAGGTGGTTAGCAGGGTAAATAAGTGGGGTCATCGGGATTGGGCCTGGGAGGGATTGTGATCGGTGCACACTCGATGAGCCAAATGGCCTCTTTCTACACTGTAGGGATTTTATGATTCTATGATTCTAAGGGTTTCCAGAGTGAGGACTTCAAATCCCAGAGGAGGAAGGTGAGGAGTGCTCTCCATCTTTGGAAAAAGAGGAGGAACAGCAGGATGAGGAGCAGCAGCCTTATGTGAAGACACCTGTAACCATTCACTTAGCTGCCAGGTATGTCCAGGTTAAATAGATTTAAGCATTTTTCATCCAATCTGAAGCATTGCAGTCATCTGTCACAACAATTCTGCACCTACTGTTTATGGTTCATTAATAATATTGCTAAAGAACCACAGGAGATGGGATTTGTTTGGTTAAGAAAAGGGAGCAAATATAAAGAAAGTCCACTGAAACACTGATTTGGAAGGAGACAGAGTTCTGTAATGCTGCATCCTGTGAATAAATCTACTATCAAGAAAAAGACCTGTATTTTGTTTTGTACTTCAAAGTCTGGCTTTGAGCCAAATAACAGTGAACTCCTCAACCATCTCCAGTCACATCTGTTTGTTTTCTGATGCTGCTGCCTTCCTCCCATTTGGGAATGGAATCTCCCTACAAACCCTTGGGATGCATCGCAAGCTTGATGTTACATTTCCACATTGAGACACCATCTGTCAAGTTCCTGACTCTGTCTTCATGCTTCTACAATGCTTTGATTTGACCCTCTCAGGGTCCTTCCAAATAGTGGATCTGAATGAGAGTGATGGTATAGAATCCCTACGGTGCACAAGGAGGCCATTCGGCCCAAGAAGCTGCACTGAAAACAAACCCACCCAGGTCCTATCCACATAACCCCATGTAATTATCCTGCTAATCCATGACACTAAGAGGCAATTTAGCATGACCAATCAACCTCGCCTGCACATCTTTGGACTGTGGGAGGAAACCGGAGCACCTGGAGGATGGGTTATTAAATCCTGCTGCTAAAAATTCTGAGGTCCCACACGCTGCTGGCCTTCCTCCTTTAAATTGGTCTAAATTTTAAAATTCAGCTAAGTGTCAGTTTATCACACGATCATGGAATTGTTACAGTGCAGAATATATTACTTAAACATGGAGAGAACTATCGAATTTAGATTTTTAAAAATTTCAATTTTAACTTACTTAGATTTCTTAGTTACTCCACGTATGCACACAATGACTGCCAGCTGAGGCTGATATATTTGTTTGCTTTGGCATTTTTTCCTCATTTCAATTGCTCCTATGTTATAATATATTTTCTGAACTCTTTTGTTCATCTAACTCGAAATCTCTTGCTTGTGTTAGGCAGAGACACCTCTCAGCCATGTTCCTGTCCCAGTCTGTATTTTCCTGCTCCCAAATCGACGAGACCAGCACCACATAGCCATCTCAGCTGCTTTAATCGATGGCAAGAAAACAAGTACTGGCAAACCTTCTGTTCCTAATAACTCTCGGAACTAGCAGTCGAGTTGTCATGATCGTCCCTGGCAAGTGATGGCCTGCTGCTCCTCTCAGAGGTTGGGAGCCCAAATATGGAGGCCGTGGCCCTCCCCTCAATTCTCTGCATCACACTGCCCAGAGATTGTAAAAATTCTCTTCACATTTCCCAATCAGTGAAGGGTTCATATATTTTATGGCCAAGTACAATTCAACAAGTGGTATCTTGTGCAGTACTGCATTTCAAAAATGTCACATTCCAGTTCTCCCAATAATTACAGGCTTGAGACAGTAAATGTATTTTATAGCAGGTGATTGTGGTTGTCAGCAGGTCAAATACTTGACAAGTTGTGGAGATTGATAATTAACATCATATATGCTAGAAGGCATAGCCTTCTAGGAGTGGCCTTTGAAGGAAGGACTTATTCTTAGCAAATAATCCCCATTAATCTTTACTTCAATTGCAAAAGTTTTAGGAATGACATTTAAAAGTGCCAGGTATGGTGTGATTAATATAGCTAAAATGGACCAATAATGGATGCAAAGCAGTCATTACTTTCTTTATTGAGATCACAGGTTAATCTCAGAGAATGGTGCTAGACAGTGGCTTTTAAATACTAATCTGATTGATTGGGAACTACACGGACAGAATTCTTTAATTGGTAAAATATATGATTTGTTCTTTTAATTGTAAGAGATACAATAGCCCCAAATTTCTTCAGGGAAAAAGATGCATTATCTGCCTATGTTAGTGGGGAAATACTGTGCAAACTTAGATAATTTAAGTAGGCAAACTAGGCCCCAGCCCATCTGTAGACTCGGAGCACCAGCTAAATTTCTAACTGACAATGGGTGAGAATTTGACATTTAAAATTTAAAAATATATGTGAAAATATGAACATCATATTAATGAACACAGCAGAGGAAAGTCCCTTTAGTAATGGGGTTTGTGGAAAAGATCATTCAGTAATTGACGAGATGGTTCACAAAATCTCAGCTGACCAATCAGGCTGATATCTGGCCTGGTGTGACAGGTCCATACGAAGAACTCATTTCAAGTTGTTGTGGGCTAAAGTCCCCACTAATTGGTTTATGGGAGAAATCCAAAAATACCTTTGGTGATGCAGGATCATCCCACAGCCTTGAAAGGATTACAATTAGTTCACTTTTTTCTGAGCACTTACTCCCTGAGTATGCTGGGAGAAGGGCATTTATCAAGGCTGAGATGTCATAGAAAATTTGATGCGTCTCATAACAGCGCATAAGGCCATCAACAATAAATTTTAATCGAGGGAACATGGTATATTACAAAAGAGAAGGGCAGAAAGAGTGGAAAGGCCCAGATAAGATTATAGGTAGTGAAGGAAAAACAGTAATTTTACAACATGGCAATCCAGCTGTTAGGGTACATTCCTCGAGGCTAATGGGCATTAATTGTACATTTACAGAATCTAAACAGGTGATAGAAAGCGAAGTGTCACCATGCACTTCACATAGACGTATGTTAGACAATTACGAGGAGTTGATAAAGAGCTAACTGAATATGGACAAAGTGCAGGATAAGACTATGTATCCCAAAGGACTGTAGGAAGAAACCAAAGCACCTGGAGAAAACCCACACAGACACAGGGAGAACGTGCAAACACTGCGTAGACAGTGACCCAAGCCGGGAATCAAACCCGTGTCCCTTGTGCTGTGAGGCAGCAGTACTAACCACTGTGCTGCCCTAGTATCCCTTGCCCAGAATTCTGAAATAAACAAAAAAAAAAAATTTATATCCTTTACAAGAAATTGAAATATTTTCCTTCCAATTTGCTAGTGTCACAGTGTCACTTGCCCAGAATTCTGAAATTTAACAAAAGTAGCTGATATCCTTTACAGGAAATAGAAATATTTTCCTCTCAATGTGTGAAATGGAGGTTTATATCTGCAAAACTATTTGCATTGCTTTTTGAATTTATCATTCTACTGTGAGACAATAATATGATTAAGAATGGCTGTGACTATGTTGTCATTTTTGTAATGACTATAATTGGGTTGGCTTCTTGGAATATGAACTCCCTGATCGAGCTCATTATTGCCTGCCCAATCATGGACTATTTTCTGCATATAAAACTGGGACTGTCAGATCTCCTGGTACTCCAGATGCTGACACGGAACCTGTAGCACTCTATGAACTGTAATAGAGCTTGTAAATAAAAGGGAATCTGGTGAAGCAGCACCGGCCTCGGCTGACTTATTTCAGTGGCGACAAGGAAAAAAGAATGACCTGAAGGAACTTACCTGCTAACAGCCGTGATGCATAGGGGCTAAACCATTATCAGGCATCATGTGTCTGTTTGGGAAGCTGGACTAATGGGGTGAGGAGCTGCCATACGAGATCTGGAGGAGTGTTATGTGTCCTCGGAAGAGGAGGAAGTTCAGGGAGGGGCTGAATAGGAGCCTGCAGAAGAAATGGATGAATGCCATGAGGCTGGAGAGACACCCTGATTTCTGCATGCTTCATTGAGGATGACGATTAGGGTGGACAGTTGAGTGCCCCTTCAGGACGTGGACACTCCTATGTGCCCAAAGGGTAGGGGGTGACAAAATTATGAAAAGTTTCAACAAAGTTATCAGCATCTCCACAAAAACTCCTATCTTCCTACGTGGACCGACAACATTTGTAAGTTTTCAAATCATGCATTGTGATGCTGGCTAGATGTAAACATTACCAAATTAAGCTAATAATGCGATAGTTCTTGCTCTATGATTTTTTTTTCTATTCTGTTCTTCTCCTCTATTCACTCTTGTTCTATCTTCAATCAATGACCCAGGCCTATTATCATGTATTTCCATAACTTCAGAGATTACCAAAGAGTATTGGAAGCTGCCAGACGTAGTGGAGTCTTGGTCTATGATGGAGTGAAGGTCTCATTCTTCCAAGACTTCTCAGTGGTAATGCAACAGAGGCACAGAGGTTAAGATGAAGTTAGAAAACATCTGAAAGCTATTGGAATGCAGTATGCCTGGCTATATCCTGTTATTCTGAGTGTTACATACGATGGATCTTTAAGGATGTTCGACATTCCTACTGAGGCTTTGGTGTTTCTAAACTCAACGACAAGCAATGATTTGGAAATACAATCTGCAGTTCATTGTTAATTCTTGTCATTACATTTCCTCATTGATCCTGTGTTGTTACTTATCATATTGACAGAGGTGATCTAGTAAATGAGCACTCAGGTGAAATTTGCATGTAATCCTTTTGAAACCAGGGTCATCCATGTCTCTTTAATGAAATGCATCCCTCAGCGTACTCTTTTTGTTTGAGGAATGTGCAGTGTAGATTGCATGGCACTAGGGCTGTGTGATACATCTCCATCTTCTCTCCTTATAGTCCTGGCATTTATAATGATGGAATATATTATATGGTATCCTTTACTGTAATCTGGCTAATATGAGTAGCGCCACTGCAGGGAGATGGGCTAGTGGCTTAGTTGTGCGTTTGGCCCTATGAGTCCTCATAGTTGGTGAGGAAAACCCCTTTAGAATTAACGGTGTCACATATTTTTAGTATTTCTGTTTTTTGAGGACAAAGAATCTCTGAATTACTCCCATAAAGGTGCAAACAGGTCATGTACCCTGTTCATTGTGTATATCCTATCCTGGGAAAAGGCATTGCTTTGTTTCAGTGGCATCTCCAGTATAATTGGAGATGAGGCAAGTATGTTCTGTTGCACGTCCAAGTGTGTTGCTAGAATCTTTGACTGATCAGCCTTTCTTATACCTGTGTTAATATCCTGTATTTTCTTTGCTGAATAAGCAATGGCAGTAGCTACCATAAAAATTTGCTCCTGGAATGTGTGGGAAATAGAACATCCTATTTAAAGAAAGATGTGGGGCCAGCACATATCCCAATTTCACACCATTCGAGATTCAGAAGGAACTCAATTGGTCACTTTTTTGCTTGACTTCGTGAAACTGTTTCATCATGGCCAGGAACCTGAATGGGCATCCAGGTTTTTCAAGGACTTTCTAAAGTCCATCTCCGCTCAGAGTGCTGAATGCCTTGTTGAGGTCTACAATAGTGACATACAGGCCTCTGTTTTGCTCATAACACTTTTCTTGTACTTGTCTGAGCAAATATCATGTATGTGGTGCCTCTGAAATATGCTCTGAAATTACACCTGCTCTCTGTGAGGTTTTCTTTTGTGGTGATAGGCACAAACCTGTTCAGAAGTATTCTATGATGTGGAGATGCCGTTCGGTATCTTGTCTGCTTTCTTGCATGTTTGTAGAAACTTGATGTCTGTGTCGATATGCGCGATCTTCTTGGAGATCGTTTCCACTTGGAGCCGGCAGTTTGCGGTGTCGATGGTAGTCATGATGTGGAGATGCCGTTCGGTATCTTGTCTGCTTTCTTGCATGTTTGTAGAAACTTGATGTCTGTGTCGATATGCGCGATCTTCTTTGAGAGCAGATATCTACTCCATCTGACGAAGGGGCAGCGCTCCGAAAGCTTATGGTATTTGCTACCAAATAAACCTTTGGACTTTAACCTGGTGTTGTGAGACTTCTTACAGAAGTATTCTAACCAGGATCTTCCCAGTAATTCGTCATAGACATTAATGTCTTGAATGTGAATGTAGAATGTATAATTAGTAAGTTTGCAGATGACATGAAAATTGGTGGTGTTGCTGATGGTGAGGAGAATAATCTTAGGCTACAGACTGATACAGCTGGTAAATTGGGCAGAGCAATGGCAAATGGAATTTAATCCTGATAACTGAGGTGATGAATTTAGGGAGGTCTAATAAGGATAGGATATACACAATGAACAGTAGGTCCTAGGGCGTATTGAGGATCTTGGTGTACAATTTCATAGATTCCTGACGGTAAATAGAGTGGTGAAGAAGGCATGCAGAATGCTTGCCTTCATTAACCAGGGGATAGAATGTAGGAGCAGGGATGTCTTGGTACAACATTATAAAACATTGGTTAGGCCACAGATGGAATATTGTGTGCTGTTCTGGTCACCACACTATCGGAAAGACATGATTGCACTGGAAAGGACACACAGAAGATTCACAAGGATGTTGCCTGCGATGGAAAGTTTCAGCTATGAGGAGAGACTGGATTGGCTGGGTTTGTTTTCCCTGGAGCAGAGGCGGCTGAGGGAGGATCTGATAGAGGTATAAAAAATTATGAGAGGCATAGATAGGGCAGAGGTGTCTAAGAACAGAATGCATAGGTTTAAGGTGAGAAGTGGTTTAGAGGGGATCTGAGGAAAAGGTTTTTCATCCAGAGGGTGATGGAAATATGCCTGAGAGGGTGTTGGATGCAGATACTCTGACAACTTTTAAGAAACATCTGGATGATCACTTAAATCATCAAGGCATAGTAGACGATGGACCAAGTGCTGATAAATGGGATTAGTATAGATTGGTATTTGATGGTTGGCATAACCATAGTGGGCCAAAGGGCCTGTTTCTGTGCTGTATGACTGTATGGGCAGAATTCTACGATCTCTTTACGCCTGATTTGCGGCATGGAAATGTTGTAAAATTGGGTGTAAAGCAGCTAGAACGAATAGTGCCCATTTTTGTGCCTGTTGTGATTTTACAACACCCGGACTTCCGGTGCAGTCAGCCTCTTGCCAGAAATGGGCGAGACGCTGATTAATTCATTTAAATTCATTTAAATGTGGATTTCATGTGTTTAGTGAGCCCGGCACTCAATCGTCCAGACTCGTTTGCCTTTCCGGTGAGGAAAACACCTGCTCCCAATGAACGGGGAACAGTCGTGTTGGCCTCACTGGTGGAACTGGAGGCCATTGTGGCCCCCCCGGGAAGGCCGACTGCAAGGTGGGGGTAACCCTTGGGCAGTGCCAGACTGGCAGTGTCACCCTGGCAACTGGTCAATACTCACTGGGCACCTGGGCAATGCCCACTGGGCAGTGCCTGAGGTGGGACCAATGGGATGGGGCCAATGGGGGCAGTGCCAGCGGTGGGGCCAATGGGGGGAGGGGGCCCACTGCCACTCTGCATGTGATCGGGGATGGGGGTGGGGAAGGAGGGCCTGCTGCCACTCTGCATATGCTCAGTGGGGGAAGGAATGGGGGCCGCGATCAGTCTGGGTGACGGGGGTGGAGGCAGCATCTCGGGCCATGGGCCCCACGATCGTGGGGGGCGGGAGGAGCAAGTTAAGGCCTGACAGCTCGCTCCTGTCTGTCAGACCCCTGCTACTGCTAATGCGCTTATAAAGCATCAGAGGTCTGCACGTGTGCAATACCTCCCCCTACAGGCTGTCTAGTGAGTTAAGCCCCGCCCACAGCCTCTCTTTTCAGAGAGCTGTGGGCGGGGCTTAACTCGCCCATCTTTCCAGACCGTCACCACCCTCTGGGTAAAATACTTTTTTCTTCATATTCCCCCTTAAATCTCTTGCCCCTCACCTTGAACCTATGTCCTCTTGTGACTGACCCTTCATCTAAGGGGAACATTTGCTCCTTATCCAGTCTATCGATGTCCCTCATAATCTTGTACACATCGATCAGGTCACCCCCTCAGTCTTCTCTGCTCCAATGAAAACAACCCAAGCCTATCCAACCTCTCTTCATAACTTAAATGTTCCATCCCAGGCAGCATCCTGGTGAATCTCCTCTGCACCCTTTCCAGCGCAATCATATCCTTACTATAACATGGCGACCAAAACTGCACACCAAAGTTCTATAAAACTCCAACATGACACCCCTGCTTTTGTAATCTATGCTTTGATTGATAAAGGCAAGTGTCCCCATATACCTTTTTCACCACCCTACCAACATACCCTCAGAGACCAGGACAAACACGCCAAGGTCCCTTTGTTCCACAGAACTTCCAAGTGTCCTGCCATTTATTGAGTACTTCTCTGTCAAATTACTCCTTCCAAAATGTATCACCTCACACTTTTCAGGATTAAGTTCCATCTGCCACTTACCTGCCCATTTGACCATCCCGTCTATATCTTCTTGAAGCCCAAGATACTCAGCCTCACTATTAAGCACCCGGCCAATCTTTGTGTCATCTGCAAACTTACTAATTCTACCCTCCACATAGTCATCTATGTCGTTTATATAAATGACAAATTATAGAGGACCCAACACAGATCCTTGTGGTACGCCACTGGATACTGGCTTCCAGTCACTAAAGCAGCCTTCTATCATCACCCTCTGCCTCCTGCAACTGAACCAATTTTGAATCCACTTTATCAAATTACCCAGTATCCCATGTGCATTTACCTTCTTTACAAGTCTCCCATGTGGGAACTTGTCAAAGGCTTTGCTTCAATGTGAAACAACACTCTATACCCTACGTGCAGCAAAGGTTTACCAGGCTGATTCCAGGGATGGCGGGACTGATGTATGAGGAGAGATTGACTAGGTTAGGATTGTTTTCGCTGGAGTTCAGATGAATGAGGTGGGGGGGGATCTCATAGAAACGTATAAAATTCTAACAGGACTAGATAGGATAGATGCAGAGAGGATATTCCCAATAATGGGGGAGCCCAGAACCAGGGGTCACAGTCTGAGGATTCAGGGTAGACCATTTAGGATGGAGGTGAGGAGACATTTCTTCGCCCAAAGAATGGTAAGCTTGTGGAATTCATTACCACAGGAAGTAGTTGATGCCAAAACGTTGAATGTATTCAAGAGGTGGTTGGATATAGCATTTGGGGTGAATGGGATCAAAGGTTATGGGGAAAAAGCAGGATTAGGCTATTGAGTTGGATGATCAGCCATGATTGTAATGAATGGCGGAGCAGGCTCGAAGGGCCAAATGGCCTCCTGCTCCTATCTTCTATGTTTCTATGTTAATACCCCCAACTGCAACTTCCCTTTCCTATAGCACCTTTTCATGCAAGCTCAAGAAGATGCAACACCTGCCCCCTTCTCATCGATCAAAGCGGCAAATATTCATAGAATCATACAGTGCAGAAGAGGCCTTTTGGCCCATCAAGTCTGCACCAACATTGCTACACATTCCTTTCATGTGAAGCAGCAATTTACTTACACTTTCAATTTAATATACTATATTTGCTTTTATGATCTGGCCTCCTGCTACATTGAGGAGCTCAGCACTGTAAGATTGAGGGCTTTGCAAATCACCTCTCATCTTACTCTAATCTTTCTATCTTCACCCTCTATATTATTCTAATGAAGCTCATCTTATGAACAGTTAGGCACTTTACAACCTTCTGGAGTTAACATTGAGTTCAACAATTTCACATCACATCTCCTCCCATTTTATTTTCTTTGTTTTTTTTGTTTTTGGACAGCAGTTGTTAATGATTGTGCTTTTCCCACTTACACCTCTTTGCTTGTTTTTTGCTTGTTTCTTTACCTTCTCCTTTTACCTTGCACCATCACATCTTTGTCATTTAATTTCACCTTTCCCTTTTGTTTTTCCTCCCTTCCTGCCCCCTTTTCTGTGCCTTGCTTAAAATTTGTTGTATCTCTAAATGCTCCCAATTCTGATGAAGGGTTAGCAACATTATCTGTTTCTCGTTTCTCAGATGCTGCCATACAGTTGATTATTTTCCAGCATTTTCTGTTGTTTTCAGTTCGCAAACCCCAGACTTTTCAAAGCATGGATAGTTAAATGCATTTTCTCATTGAGTCTGTTTTTCTTTGCTCTGCAAGGCACCAGTGCGGCACATTGTATTGTTCATTTCTCAAAGGATCTCCATTACTGTCTGCTGTTGCAGAGGAATTTGCAACAGCATGATTCAGGATTCATATTGCATCCCACAAATCAGATGAGGAACACAAGTTCATGAAGAGACATCTTATGTAAGGGGAGGCAGTGGCATAATAGCATTCTCACTGAACTAGTAATCCAGAGACCCAGGGTAATGCTCTGGGGACCCAGGTTTAAATCGCTCCAGGGCAGATGGTGGAAATTCAGTTCAATAAAAATCTGCAATTAAAGCCTAATCATGACCATGAATTGATTGTTGTAAAAATCCATCTGATTCACTAATGTTCTTTAGGGAAGGAAATCTGCCATCCTTACTTACCTAGTCTGGCCTACATGTGACTCCAGACGTACAGTCATGTGTTTGACTCTTAAATCCCCTCAGAAATGGTCTGCCAAGCCACTCAATTGTATTAAACCACTGAAAAGTTGCATGAAACCAAACGGAAATACCCAGCATTGACCTAGGCACTGGAAACAACCACAGCAAACTCAGATTGCCAGTCCTTCAATGTCACTGGGTGAAAACCCATAGAATCCCTACAGTGCAGAAAGAGGCCATTAGATCCATCAAGTTTGTACTGACTGTCTGAAAGAGCATCCAAGCCAGGCCCTCCCCTCCACCCTATCCCCGTAACCCCACACATTTACTATGGCTAATCCATGATCTAATCTTTCATTCATAGAATCCCTACAGTGCAGAAGGAGGCCATTTAGCCCATCGAGTCTGCACCGACTTTCTGACAAAGTATCTTACCTAGGCCCACCACCCCACTCTATCCCATGACTAATCTATCCACCCTACACATCTTTGGAAACAAAGGGGTAATTTAGCATGGCCAGTTGACCTAACCTGCACATTTTTGGATGGTGGGAGAAAAACGGAGAACCTGGAGGAAATTCACGCAGACATGGGGAGAACTCCACACAGTTACTCAAGGCCGAAATTGAACTGGCTTCCTGGTGCTGTGAGACACTGTGTCACTGTGCTGCCCTTATAAGTCGATAAATAAGAAGCCATTATCCATGAAAAACTGTAGACAAATGGTTATACATCTTGAGAAGTATGATTCAACACCAAACATGGAACAGAGTGAGAAGAGAGTTCCCAACTCTTTCTCAGGGTTCGAACTGGGATTGAACCTGTGTGCTTGGTGTTATTCTGGACTCCACACTAGCCAAAAAACCAACTGAGCTAACAGGCCCTAGCGTAGGAGGCCATTCGGCCCATCAACTCTCTGACAGAGCAACTTACCCAGGCTCTATCCCCGTATCCCCACATATTTACGCCGCTAAATTCCCTAACCTGTATATCTTGGGACATTAAGAGAAAATTTAGCATTGCCAATCATTCTAACCCACACATCTTTGGACCGTTGGAGGAAACTGGAGCTCCCGTTGGAAACCCACGCAGACACGTGGAGAACATACAAACTCCACACAGAAAGCCACCCAAGACTGAAATTAAACCCTGGGTCCCTGACTCTGTGAGGCAGCAGTGCTAACGACTGTGCCACCGTGCCATCTTGGAACCACCACCTTAACACTGTGGGTGTACCTATATGACATGGACTGCGGCAGTTCAAGAAGGGAGCTAGCAACACCTTCTCAAGGGCAATTAGGGATGGGCAATAAATGCTGGCCTAGCCAGCAATGCCCACATCCCATGAAAGAAGAAACAAAAAGTAAATTGATGCTCATGCGTCGGTTATGTTTGCATCTAACACTGTCCATAAGCAGTAATCACATATCCTGATACTTGGGATATGTTACAGGAGATCTATCTTAACCTTGGCGCGATGGCAGCATTTGCCTCTGAATCCAAAGATTGTGGGTTCCAGAGACCTGAATGAGACATGTAATCTAGATTGATACTTCACTGCCGTACTGAGAGCATTGCAATGCTGAGGGCATACTTTGATGTTGGAAGTGTCATCTTTCAGATGTTAAACCAAACCTTGCCTGCCCTCTGAGGTAGATGTAAATGCATCCATGTCACGACTCAAAGAAGAGCAGAGGGGTTTTGTACTGCCCACATCAATATTTATCCTCCAACCAACATCTGATTATCTGGTCTTACTGTTTTTGGGATCTTGCTGTGTGCAAATTCTGCTGCATTTCCCACATCAGAACAGACTAAACATGAAAAGTATTTAATTGGCTACAAAACACTTTGGGGTGCCCAAAGTTTTGAAAGGAGCTCTATTAATGCGAGATCGGAAAGTGAGCTCGGGTGATTATGTCCCAGGCTTGTTAATATCAGTAATATTTAAATCAGCCTCGTGCCCTTCCCGGGCATGAGACTGGTTTCGTCGGCAGAACAGGACTGACAAGATCGGGAGAGACGGTTGTGCAGGACTTTTGTCTCTCGCTCATATTACCTACCCTGCTGTGCTACTCGACCAGCACAGCAGGCCAGAACAATCCCACCCCATGTCTGACATTTCCCCTATGACAACAGCAACTACTTGTATTTATAAGGTGCCTTTAATGTAATAGAATGCTGCTTGGCTGAGTGAGAGTGTTTTTGGAGTTGGGTGGAAACAGGGAGTTAGGTGAAACGGGCAACAGAGGCTGCAAGGGAGAGTGCTGATTGGTAAGTAGTGGATCACTTTTTATGATTCACATGGTTCAGTTGGAACAGCAGTTGGATGCACTTAGGAGCATGCAGGTGGTGGAAAGCGTCATAGACAGGAGTTACAGAGATGTGGTCACACCCAAGTGCAGGCAGATAGATAGGTGACCACTAGAAAGGGCAGGCAGTCAGTGCAGGAATCCCCTGTGGCTGTCCCCCTCTCTCTGTCCCCACTTTGGATACAGTTGGGGGGGATAGCCTATCAGGGGAAAACAACAGCAGCAGCCAGTGCAGTGACACCACGGCTGGCTCTGTTGTTCAGCAGGGAGGCTCAAAGCGCAGAAAAGCAATAGTCATAGTTAGGGGCAGAGATAGGTGCTTCTGTGGTCGTGAAAGAGATTCCAGGATGGTGTGTTGCCACCCTGGTGCCAGGGTCCGGGATGTCACTGAATGGCTGCTGGGCATCCTGGAGGAGGAGGGTGAAAAGGCATAGATCATGGTACATGTTGGTACCAATGACAAAGGTAGAAAGAGGGATGAGGTCTTGCATCAAGAATTCAGGGAGTTAGGCAATAGACTAAGGAACACGAACTCTCGGGTTGTAATCTCTGGATTACTCCCAGTGCCACAAGCTAGTGAGTACAGAAATAGGAGAATAGCACAGATGAATGCGTGGCTTAAGAGTTGGTGCAAGAGGGTGGGTTTTAGATTCCTAGACCACTGGGACTGCTTTTGGGGAAGGTGGGGCCTGTTCAAGCTGGACGGTCTACATCTGATCCAGAGCGGGACTAACATCCTTGTTGTTGGGTTTGCTAGTGCTGTTGGGAGGAGTTTAAACTAGTTTGGCAGGGGGTCGGTGGGGGGGGGGGGGGGGGGGGGGGGGGTCGGGGGGGTGGTGGGTGGAGGCACGTGTGTGACCCAGACTGTTAGCACAATAGGGACACACTATAACATGGAAAAGCAATCAGGTCAGAGTGAATACAGAAGTAGTAAATTTCAAGGAAGTAAGACAAGGCTGGAGGGTCTCTACTTTAATGCCAGGAGTATTAAAGGTAAAACGGATGAGTTAAGGGTGAGGATTGACACATGTAATTATGATATAATAGCCATCACAGAGATATGGTTGAGTGAGGGGCAGGATTGGCAGCTCAACATCCCAGGATATAGAATCTTCAGGCAAGACAGAGGAGGGCGTAAAAGAGGAGGAGGCATTGTATTATTAGTTAAGGAGGTAGTTACTGCAGTAAGGAGAGATGATATTGTAGAGGGGGCATCAAATGAAGCTTTCTGGATACAGCTTAGGAATAAAAAAGGGACAGCTATGTTGCTCAGTGTTTATTATAGACACCCAGGTAGTCAGTGGGAAATTGAAGAGCAAATATGTGCGCAATTCACGGACGGGTGTAAACATAATAAGAGGGTAATTCTATTAGGTGATTTCAACTTTTCCAACATTAGAACATAGAACAGTACAGCACAGTACAGGCCCTTCGGCCCTCGATGTTGTGCCGAGCTTTGTCCGAAACCAAGATCAAGCTATCCCACTCCCTATCATTCTAGTGTGCTCCATGTGCCTATCTAATAACCTCTTGAAAGTTCCTAAAGTGTCCGACTCCACTATCACAGCAGGCAGTCCATTCCACAACCCAACCACTGTCTGAGTAAAGAACCTACCTCGTACATCCCTCCTATATCTCCCACCATGAACCTTATAGTTATGCCCCCGAGTAACAGCTACACTCACCCGAGGAAATAGTCTCTGAACGTTCACTCTATCCCCCTCATCATCGTATAAACCTCTTATTAAGTCGCCTCTCATCCTCCTCTGCTCTAAAGAGAAAAGCCCTAGCTCCCTCAACCTTTCCTCATAAGACCTACCTTCCAAACCAAGCAGCATCTTGAT